>NC_133328.1:653607866-653727866 GCF_042186555.1 Aquarana catesbeiana | reverse complement strand
TCCTACACTCTGATATCTCTGTCCTAAAACCACACTGGTGGGAACCGATGATCTACCACCAAATTTGTAGAGGAAGCCCACCCTGGACTTCCATACATATAGTGTCCCTGGTAGGAAATGAACACGGGACTCCAGAGTGACAAGGTCAGACAGCTTATGCCAGCTTACTGATCAATGGAAGGCTGATCTACCTATTGGATGTTTATGAGTCGACACAAGCAGAGGTGTGGCAGAGATATTAGGTGTCCTGAGCACAGTGTTTAGATTTGGGTACATCATTTCCAGGGCTCATTATAAGGTCATCGAGAGGAAGGGTGGAGTTAATGTGTAAATGTAAACATGTGGAAGGCTCTTTGTACACAACTAGTGTTAATAAGTGGACTGCTGAGGTTGCATGGCATGAAGGGAAGCTCTGTATTAAGTTTGTCAGGAGTAGGGGTGGGGTCAGCACATCATGTAAGCTCATTATGAGGTCATCGGTTAGAGGGGTGGTGTTAAAACGTGTCATTAGGTGGAGGTCTGGTGTTGGTACTGCATGTGAGAGGGGACTCTGAATGTGGTCATCAGGAAAGATAGCATGTTTGGCGGCTCAGTACAGTATATGAAGACATGAGTTGGAGCGATTGTCAACAGCAGATTGGAGACTCTTTTGAGCTCACCAAAGAAATATGGGCAACTCCATAGGCTCCATCTGGACTGATGTGGGCCAGCACATCATGTGGAAGGCTCTATATGAGGTCATCATTGGAGAATGGGTTTTGGCATATCATGTAGAAGACTTTAAGGTCATCATTGGAGAAGGAGTTTGCATATCATGCGGAAGGTTCTATATGAGGTCATCATTGGGGAATGGGTTTGGCACATCATGTGGATGGTGTCAAACCCATTTCTCCAATGAAGACCTCATATAGTGCCTTCCGCATGATGTGCCAAACCCATTCTTCATTGATGACCCCATATACAGTGCCTTGAAAAAGTATTCATACCCCTTGAAATTTTCCACATGTTCTCATGTTACAACCAAAAACGTAAATGTATTTTATTGGGATTTTATGTGATAGACCAACACAAAGTGTCCACATAATTGTGAAGTGGAAGGAAAATGATAAACGATACAAATAAATATGTGAAAAGTGTGGGGGGGGGGGGGGGGCATTTGTATGGCACCCCCCAGAGTCAATACTTTGTAGAACCCCCTTTCTCTACAAGTCTTTTTGGGGATGTCTCTACCAGCTTTGCACATCTAGAGAGGACATTTCTGCCCATTCTTCTTTGCAAAATATCTCAAGCTCTGTCAGATTGGATGGAGAGCGTCTGTGAACAAGCAATTTTCAAGTTTTGCCTCAGATTCTCAATGTGATTTAGGTCTGGGACTGTGACGGGCCATTCTAACACATGAATATGCTTTGATCTCAACCATTCCATTGTAGCTCTGGCTGGATGTTTCGGGTCGTTGTCCTGCTGGAAGGTGAACCTCTGCCCCAGTCTCAAGTCTTTTGCAGACTCTAACAGGTTTTCTTCTAAGATTGTCCTGTATTTGTCTCCATCCATCTTCCCATCAACTCTGACCAGCTTCCCTGTCCCTGCTGAAGAAAACCATCCCCACCACATGATGCTGCCACCACCATGTTTCACGGTGAGGATGGTGTGTTCAGGGTGATGTGCAGTGTTAGTTTCCCCACACATAGCGTTTTACTTTTAGGCCATAAAGTTGAATTTTGGTCTCATCTGACCAGATCACCTTCTTCCACATGTTTGCTGTGTCCTCCACATGGCTTCTCACAAACTACAAACAGGACTTCTTATGACTTTCTTTCACCAATGTCTTTCTTCTTGTCACTCTTCCATAAGGGCAGATTTGTGGAGAACACGACTAATAGTTGTCCTGTGGACAGATTCTCCCACCTGAGCTGTGGATCTCTGCAGCTCCTCCAGAGTTACCAATGGACCTCTTGGCTCTTCTCTGATGATGTTCTCCTTGCCCGGCCGGTCAGTTTAGGTGGACGGCCATGTCTTGGTAGGTTTGCAGTTGATGGATTGAACAGAGCTCCATGAGATGTTCAAAGCCTGGGGTATTTTTTTAAACCCTAACCCTGCTTTATACTTCTCACAACTTATCCCTGACCTGTCCTGATGTGTTCCTTGCCTTCATGATGCTGTTTGTTCACTAAGGTTATCAAATAAACCTCTGAGGGCTTCCCTTAACAGCTGTATTTATGAGATTAATTTACACACAGGTGGACTCTATTTACTTATTATGGTAATTTGTTCCACTAAATTTTAGTTAGGGGTATCAGAGTAAAGGGGCTGAATACAAATGCCCCCCCCCCCCCACACACACACACACACACACACACACACTTTTCACATATTTATTTGTATTATTTATCATATTCCTTCCACTTCACAATTTATGAGCCACTTTGTGTTGGTCTATCATATAAAATCCCAATAAAATACATTTACGTTTTTGGTTGTAACAAAATGTGGAAAATTTCAGGGGTGTGAATACTTTTTCAAGGCACTGTATACAGGGTCATCAATGAAGAATGGGTTTGGCACATCATGTGGAAGGCTCTGTATAAGGTCATCATTGAAGAATGTGTTTGGCACATCATGTAGAAGGCTCTGTATAAGGGTCATCATTGGAGAACGGGTTTGGAACATCCATGTAGAAGGCTCTGTATAAGGTCATCATTGGAGAACGGGTTTGGAACATCATGTAGAAGGCTCTGTATAAGGTCATCATTGGAGAATGGGTTTGGTACATCATGTGGAAGGCTCTATATGAGGTCACCATTGGAGAATGGGTTTGGCACATCATGTAGAAGTCTCTGTATAAGGTCATCATTGGAGAATGGGTTTGGTACATCATGTGGAAGGCTCTATATGAGGTCACCATTGGAGAACGGGTTTGGAACATCATGCAGAAGGCTCTATATGAGGTTTTTATTGGAGAATGGGTTTTGCACATAATGTGACAGGCTCTATATAAGGTCATCATTGGAGAATGGGTTTGGCACATCATGTAGAAGGCTCTGTATAAGGTCATCATTGGAGAATGGGTTTGGTACATCATGTGGAAGGCTCTATATGAGGTCATCATTGGAGAATTGGTTTTGCATATCAATTGACAGGCTCTATATAAGGTCATCATTGGAGAATGGGTTTGGCACATCATGTAGAAGGCTCTGTATGGGGTCATCATTGGAGAATTGGTTTAGCACATTATGTCATCAGTTGTGATATTAGAACAGAATGTGTGAGGCTTCATATGAGATCAGCATGGCATGTGTAAGGCTCTGTATGATGTCAGGCAGAGAAGTGGTGTTGGCACAGCATTTGGGTGGTCATCATGGAGGTAGGGTTCAGAGCAAGATATTGGAGGCTCTGTATGAGGTGATGGGTGGTATGTCAGGATCTGAGAGGCTGCGTATGAGGCCATCAGTTGGTCTGTTGAATCCTCCCACATTCCGTTTTAACACCCTAACTGATGACCTCATACGGAGCCTCTCAGATGCCATGCTGACCCAACCACCCATCACCTCATACGCAGCCTCCAATATCCTGTTCTGAACCCTGCCCCCTTGATGACCACCCAACTGCGGTTCCAACACCACCTCTCTGCCTGACAACATCTTACAGAGCCTCACGCGTGCCATGCTGATCTCATATGAAGCCTCCCACTTTCTTTTCTATGAGGTCATCATGGCGGGGTGGGTTAGCATGGCATGTGCAAGACTCCGTATGATGATATCAGGCAGAGAGGTGGTATTAGAATATCAGGTGGGAGGCCCAGATTGTTGAAGGCTCTGTAAGATGTCAGCCTGGTGGGGGTTTCATCAAGGCATAGGGAAGGCTTCATATGAGGTCATCATGCGGAGTTGGGTCAGCACAGCATGTGGGAGGCTCCATATGAGGTGGTCATGTGGGGGTGGGTCAGAATTTGGGAGGCTCCATATGAGGTCATCATGTGGGAGTGGGTCAGCTCGGAATGTGACAGGCTCTACCTAAAGACATAAGTTATGGTGCTTGAAGAGCATCTGGGAGGCTCCATTTGAGGCCATACATGGTTGGAGTGTGGAACCAGCAGATGAACGCAGAGTTGCGCAATGTTTGACTCTCATTGGTAGAATGGGATTCTGGATGAGTTCCAGAAGCGGCACATATTTAGCCCTTCAGCATAGATTTCAGCTTTAGTTTTATACTTAAGCAATGGTCTGATCGAGATGGATCTTCTGCTCCATTTTTCATCGATTGCGTGATTATGAAGGAGGAATATTTTGTATTCTGTATGTTGTGCACTCTGGGAATGCTTTGGACCTAATTTTTCATTTATTTTGGGGCGGAGGAGACACCGGTCTGCTGCTCAGCCTGAATACGTTGTCTGATATTGTCCTGTAGGGGGCACACTTTCCACCAACTCTTTGTCCTCGGAGCGCTCTTTCAGTGGTCTCAGTCTATCAACGTTCAGTAGGAAGAGTGATGGGGTCAGTCTGACCCAGAGGTCTTATTCCGTCTGTAGCGGGGAGCAGTGGGGTGACACAGCAACAGGTGAGATGTTGGGATTTGGAGAATGGAGCTCCACCCTCCTCGCTGATACCTGTACCTTTTACATATGAATTGATTGTCTGTTCTCACTGGGTCGTGGATTTGTAGGTGTCTCTCCAAGTGATTCTCTCAGTCCAGCTCCAAATTTGGGGGGCACAGCAAGTCCTAAACTAGATCCTCCACCTTCTCCTCATGCCAACCGCAAGAAGCACCGCAGGAAAAAGAGCAGTGGCCCACAGCTTCCTGAGGGGGCCCCCACTACGGGAGAGGGTAATATGCTGAATGATGAGGATGGAGTCTCTGGGGAGAGGGTTCTGCATCATTGGAGCTTAGTTTGTGTTGACAAAGTAGGAGGAAGGATTACACCGGCATTGAGAACAAGGGGGTGACTGCTGGGACGGGGGTAGAGGGGCATTACCATGGGAGGTGTGACTGCTGGGATGGGAGTAAAAGGGCATTACCATGGGGGGTGTGACTGTTGGGAAGTGGATAGAGGGGCATTACCATGGAGTTACTAGGCAGGGCTGTATGAAGTCTGTAGTAATTTGGAGTCTTGTGATGAGCTGTCCACACTAAAGATCATCTTTTTTTTTTTTGGTGATGGGGCCATGGTCCAGTTCCATCTTTGTTAGAGAATGTGAGAGTGCAGGAGTCATCATTCATGGGGTTGGGGGATATCACCTCACCGAAGGGACAGACATACACAGGGGCGAGGAAGGGAGATAGAATTAGTCCCCCCAATGTTCTGAGCTGTAATCTGTCTCTCTCTGCTTCAGAACCAGAAGAATCGTACGGCTTTGTGATCGTGTCTTTAACCAGTCAGAGTTGGCACTTCGAAGCTTCGGTGTATGAAGATCGAGAACTTTGGGTTCAGGCCATCGAAAGCCAAATCCTGGCCAGTCTGCAGAGCTGTGAGAGCACCAAGAATAAGGTGTGGTAACCGTTTTCTCTATCCGGTGATGTCCTGTCAATGTGGAATGCTCACTGACCTTCACTTCTCCTGGCCCTCACCCTACCCACCATCAATCCCTCTGCTCTCATTACAGACACGGCTCGGCAGTCAGAGCGACGCTCTCGCCATTCAGTCTATCCGGAGTGTGAGGGGGAACAGCTTGTGTGTAGATTGTGACACTCCCAGTGAGTACCCGCCTGTCCACTCTGTCCATCACGCCTTTTCCAATGTATGTCCTTGGTGATGTCCATCCTCACTCCTCCCTGATTATGTTGTGTAGACACCAGAGACTGGCCTACCAAACTTCACTGTCCATCCTGATAAGATAAGGACACAAATGACCAGTTATGGGACCAGAGTTTGCCTAATTGTTCATTTATTGATTTACTTCCTATCGTGTTTTTCATTTTTCAGATCCGGACTGGGCCAGCCTAAACCTTGGAGCTTTGATGTGTATAGAGTGCTCAGGAATTCACCGCAACCTTGGGACACATCTCTCTCGTGTGCGCTCTCTCGATTTGGATGACTGGCCGGTTGAACTCACTATGGTCATGATGGCCATTGGGAATAGTCTGGCCAATGCTGTGTGGGAGCACTGTACAGAGGGGTACAGTAAGCCGACTCCGGAGAGCTCCAGGTGAGTTCTGAGAGACGGAATGAGGTGCTAAAAGTGAGATCACCCTTGTCCCTGCGATTCCTTCACTCAGTCTCGCTCTCTCTGCTCTCTAGTTGAGATTCCCACCACTTTGTGACAAGAACGTGTCTAGTTTTAGTAAATTGTAGTAGTCACAATCCATCCTACACTAATAAGTGGCCAGAAGTTCCTGCACTCTTCAGAGGTCTATCCAGCTGATGGGTTGACATTGATCCTTTCTCCTCACTCCCCCGTGATGTACCAGTTTTGCTGAAAAGTTTGCCTCCCCCAGCATAAATGGTGAAATTTTGGCATTGATGTTGAAAATCTGACTGATCATGCCAAAAAAACTGTCTCTTATTTTTGGATAGTGATGATATGTATGAAGGCATTTATTGTCGCAGAGATGTGTGGCTCCTTTTTAAATCCTATTGATGCCAAAAATCCTCTAAATGTTCCTAATGAAGAGTTTCCATCCCCCGGAATGTTTGGCCTTGGTACAGACACACAAGGTGATACGCACACAGGAGGGTCATTTCCTACATCTATGGTGTCTAAATAGAAATAGTCAGTGCGTTTGTTATCTCTCGCATGGATGCACTGAGCAGGCTAGATACTTTGTACCTAGGTAATGGAACTTTATAAAGATGGAAAACAATATAAAAAGATACCCAAAGCCTTGAATTTACCAGTCAGTACTGTTCAGTCACGTAACAAGTGGAAAATTCAGGGATCTCTTGATGCCAAGCCAAAGTCAGGTAGACCAAGAAAGATTGCAGCCACAACTGCCAGAAGAATAGTTTGCAATGCAAAGAAAAACCCTACAGGTAACCTCAAGAGAAATACAGGCTGCGCTGCAAAAAGACAGTGTGATTGTTTCAAGGAGCCCAATCTGACGATACTTGACCAAAAGTGAGCTGCATGGTGGAGTTACCAGAAAGAAGCCTTTACTGGGGGGGGTGAGCTGTAAAGGTATGGGGGGGGGGATCTTGTGAACATTGACAATTTGCATTCTTCTGCAGGAAATCTGCACATGGGATGCTCTTGGACTTTCCAGCATGTTAATGACCCGAAGCACAAGGCCAAGCTGACCCTCCAGCAGGACAATGACCCAAAGCGCAAGGCTAAGTTGACCCTCCAGCAGCACAATGACCCAAAGCACAAGGCCAAGCTGACCCTCCAGCATGACAATGACCCGAAGCACGAGGCCAAGCTGACCCTCCAGCAGGACAATGACCCAAAGCACAAAGCCAAGCTGACCCTCCAGCATGACAATGACTGAAGCACGAGGCCAAGCCGACCCTCCAGCAGGACAATGACCTAAAGCACAAGGCCAAGTTGACCCTCCAGCAGGATAATGGCTCGAAGCACAAGGCCAAGCTGACCCTCCAGCGTGATAATGGCTCGAAGCACAAGGCCAAGCTGACCCTCCAGCGTGATAATGGCTCGAAGCACAAGGCCAAGTTGACCCTCCAGCAGGATAATGGCTCGAAGCACAAGGCCAAGCTGACCCTCCAGCGTGATAATGGCTCGAAGCACAAGGCCAAGCTGACCCTCCAGCGTGATAATGGCTCGAAGCACAAGGCCAAGCTGACCCTCCAGCAGGATAATGGCTCGAAGCACAAGGCCAAGCTGACCCTCCAGCGTGATAATGGCTCGAAGCACAAGGCCAAGCTGACCCTCCAGTAGGATAATGGCTCGAAGCACAAGGCCAAGCTGACCCTCCAGCGTGATAATGGCTCGAAGCACAAGGCCAAGCTGACCCTCCAGCGTGATAATGGCTCGAAGCACAAGGCCAAGCTGACCCTCCAGCAGAACAATGACCCAAAGCACAAGGCCAAGCTGACCTTCCAGTGGTTACAGAAAGATAAAAGTTATGGAGTGCCTGTCTCCTGACCTCCATATCATCGAGCCGCTCTGGGGAGAACTCATACAAGGCCACCAAAAACTTTCCATGATCTGGAGACATTGTGCCAAGACCAATGGGCAGCTCTACCACCTGCAATAATTCCTCCTAGACAACTATTACAGAGGACTGACAGCTGTCATTAATGCTACAGGGGGCAATGCACAGGGTTAGGAACTAAGGGGACGCATACTTCTTAACAGGGGGCATTTCATTGGTTTACTTGTTGCCATGTTTTGTTTTATGATGGGGCTGTTTTCACCTCCAGTTACAGAATAGAAATCCCATAAAAAATACATAGCACAACCGTCCTTGCACCATGCACTGCTATTATTCAGTGAAGTTCCCCAGCTTGCTGTCAAGGTCCATTCATAGGTTCTTGTGTTCTGTTGCTCTTCAGGGAAGAAAAGGAGCGGTGGATCCGTGCCAAGTATGAGCAGAAGCTTTTCCTGTGCCCTCTGCCAGCCTCTGATGTACCCCTGGGACAGCAGCTCCTACGAGCCGTGGTGGAGGATGATTTGCGGATGGTGGTGACGTTGCTCGCTCACGGTACGAAGGAGGAGGTGAACGAAACGTACGGAGATGGCGATGGGCGCTCAGCGCTTCATCTCTCAGCAGCAATGGCCAACGTTGTGTGCACACAGCTTCTCATCTGGGTAAGAGGAAGGAAGATCTGGGGTTGGGTTTCCTCTCCGATATTATGTATACTAACACGTTTCTCTCTTGTCTCTTTAGTATGGCGTGGATGTGAAGTGCTGTGATGCTCGCAGTCTCACTCCGCTTTCATACGCTCGTCGAGCTGGCAGCACGGAGTGCACGGATATTCTCCTCCAGTATGGCTGCCCCAGTGACAGTTCAAGCCCTGCTCTGTAACCCCCGAGGACTCACGTGACACGACTCAGCGTTCCTGCTGGTGACCTGGCTCTGGCAGCCATTTTTTATTTTGTTTTATTATTGATTCTCAGGATTCTGGACTATACCTCCGTGTCCCTGTGCTGACCCTCCATCACATGTTCTTGCTGCTCATTGTTGTACGTGTCAGTCCTGCGGAGCAGCGTATGTAACACTAGTACAATCCCTATCTAGCGGCATTATTCAATGTATTCATAAAACAGACTGTGCACAGGCTTCAATGCTGGGTGTGCAAGAGACGGTTCATAAGGAGAAATATGGAACATCAGTTATTAACAGTGTTAAGGTACAAGAAGGTACGTCCTGCTGATGGTGTTCCCGGAATGCACAACGCTGTCTGCTACTTGAAACATGTAATGTATAGAGTGTTAGTATCTTCATCACCTTTACATTTCTGAATATATCAATTTTCATGGTACCGATAGTTGGATCTGTTTGCTGGTCTCCTGTATCTCTATAGATATGTATATATGTATTATATGTATAAGACTGTTGGCTGGATAACACTTTGTGGGGATAAATGAAGCAATTTGTGTTTACATACATTATAGTATTCGGTATTGTATATTTACTTGACGCACATCTTCTCTAAACTGGAAGAAGGTGCCGAAACCTTGACTTGACTCGCAGGTTATCTTCTACATTAAACCTGAAGACATGTATACAGTAGTAGGCCTTGATTAGCAGATCTCCAGGACCTGGGGGGGGGGGGGTTCCTAGGTCTGATATTTAGAAGGTCTGTGTGAGGATCTGATACTTTCCTTGAATGTTTAATGACTGCCTCCAGAATTCTTCATTATCTCACCCATCCATGAGCTCCTTTAGTATTGGGGAAGTGGGTCTTGGACAGCCAGTAAGTTGGAGCTCCTGGACAAATGCTACATCGAGTGAGGGATTTATTGAATTAGAGAGGGATCATGGATAGACTTCCTTGTCTGGTGGTAGACACTGTATGACAGACGGATTAGAGGATAATGTAACACAAACTTTCTGGTCAGGAGGTAGACATTGGGTGGCAGACCTTCCGGATTAGTGTTACATGTTGAGGGACAGATAACCTGGTCTGGAGGTAGACCTAAAAAGACAGACCACCTGGATTAGAGGAAAATGTAGGACAAACATCCTGATCAGGTGGTAGACCTTGTGGGACAGACCTCTTGAACTAGTGGTACATGTCAAGGGACAACAACCTGGTTAGGAAGTAGACATCGAAGGAAGAACCTCCTGGACTATAGGTAGATGTTGAGTGACTTGGTTTAGAGGTAGACAATGTGAGACAAACCTCCTGTATTAGTGGTACATGTAGAGGGACAGACAACCTGGTCTAGAGGTAGACCTATAAAGACAGGCCTGGATTACAGGAAAATGTTGCAGGACAAGCCTGGTCAGGTGGTAGACATTGTGGGACAGACCTCCTGGACTAGTGGTACATGTCAAAGGGACAGATAACCTGGTCTAGAGGTAGACCTTGTCGAGGGACAACCAACCTGGTTAGGCAGTAGACATTGAAGGAAGAACCTCCTGGACTAGAGGTAAATGTGGAGTGAGTGACAAACTTCTTGGTTAGGAGGTAGACCATGTGAGACAGACCTGTATTAGTGGTACAAGTCGAGGGACCGATAACCTGGTCTGGAGGTAGACATAAAAAAACAGACCTGGATTAGAGGAAAATGTTCTGGTCAGGTGGTAGATATTGTGGGAAAGACCTCCTGGACTAGTGGTGCATGTCAAGGGACAGGCAACTTGGTCAGGAAATAGATATTGAAGGAAGAATCTCCTGGACTAGAGGTAGTTGTTGAGTGACAACCTTCTTGGTCTGCAGGTAGACATTTAAGGACAGACTTCCTGGAGTAGAGGTACATGATGATGGGCAAAATATGAAAGCTGAAGCTCCTGATCAATGGACACAAGATGAAGGGGAAGAATTGGAAATAAATTATCATGTTCATGGACTGTAGGCAGAAAGAGCTCTGTAGAAAAAGAGACACAGAATGGGTGACAAGTGAGGGATAAAGCAGAAGTAAACTGAGACCTTCTCTGGGTACCGGGATAACAACAACGAATTGTGCCCAACACAACATAGCCATTGGAGCGTTCAGGTGAGGTGTGGACAGAGTAGACATGTAGATGATTCATTGGTGAATGGAATTTAGGTTTTCATAGAGTAATGATCCAATCTGCTGGTCAGAGAGGACAGGGTAGATTATGTATACAAGACATCTGGAGTAATGGTCAGATTGGGGTTCTGTATAGTTTCTGATATAATGGCCAGGTTGTGTAGTATTGTATATAAGATATCTGGGGCAATGGTCAGATTGGGGTACTGTATATCTGCGGTAATGGTCAGGCTGGGGTTCTGTATATCTGGGGTAATGGTCAGGCTGGGGTTCTGTATATCTGAGGTAATGGTCAGGTTGAGGTTCTGTATATCCGGGTAATGGCCAGACTGGGGTTGCTTGTCTTGGACAGCAACCTGATTCCCACTTGTGATTAGGCAATGGCAGCAAAGTGGTACACTGCTGGGTTATCATTCTGCTCTCCCTCTGTCTGCATGTTCAGACTGTTGAACGACAGCAGTGGGCAAGACAATGAAGTCTTGATTTGCTATTTTTGTGGCCTCCCCTTCTCTGAGCTTGCTGTACAGGGGTGGATATCAGGACAGGTTTAAATGTAGATATTTAATGACCTCTTCACTTGGCTGAATGGTACTTTTTTATAACTGCCATATATTCAGTTCTTGCAGGCCCTCTTTTAGAATGCTGGTTACCTGGCTGTGCCTGGTTTCAGTACTTTCTGATTCACTCTGGAAATGAGGGTCAGAAAAGTGTCAAAATGTCTTATCTTTATCATTGTTTCAGGACAAACAGGTCTGCAATGGCAGCTCTCATACGTTTTCATGACAGACACTTTAACAAGAATATTCATCAAATCTTCTCAGGACTTGTCCTGTCTGTGGGCATTTTTTGGCTTATGGTGGGACATTTGATCCTGATGATGATCTGACCTTCAAAAACATCTCAAACTTTCTTCAGAACCACTTCAGCTCTGCCCCAATAGATAGGCGTGGGCCTCAAGGTGGTTGCGTTCCTAAGATCCTTCAGGGTTGTTGTGGGTGTCGAGGAGGTTACATTCCTAAAATCTTTCAAGGATTGTGTGGATATCAAGGAGGTTGTATACCTAAGATTTTTTAGGAATGGTGTGAGCATCCAAGAGGTAGCATTCTTAAGAACTTTCAAGGTTGGTGTGGGTGTCCAAGGGGTTTTAGTCCTAAGATCTTTCAGGGTTGGTGTGGGTGTCCAGGAGGTTTCATTCCTAAGATCTTTCAAGGATTGTGTGGATATCAAGGAGGTTGTATACCTAAGATTTTTTAGGAATGGTGTGAGCATCCAAGAGGTAGCATTCTTAAGAACTTTCAAGGTTGGTGTGGGTGTCCAAGGGGTTTTAGTCCTAAGATCTTTCAGGGTTGGTGTGGGTGTCCAGGAGGTTTCATTCCTAAGATCTTTCAGGGTTGGTGTGGATGTCCATGAGGTTTAATTCCTAAGATCTTTCAGGGATGGTCTGGGAGTCCAGGTGGTTGTGATCCTACGATCTTTCACTGGTTTCCAGGAAGATTGTCGGGAAATGTGATTCAGAACATGGTATCTGAAGAGGACAAATCATGATGTGGAAGAATTTCTGTTTGTACATTGTGTACAGTTTATTTATATTGTTCTGTACATATGCTGAGTTGTCTTGTGTATGTGCTGTGAAATAAAACTTGACTTCTTTAATGTCTTTGTGTCATTTGCTGGGAATCCTGTTCCTCACATTGGGAAAAATGTGTCAATTCAGAGGCCCCAGTCAGAATTTTTGTGTAACCAGCTTGGAGCCACGTACTGGCTTCCTCTTTCATCCTGGAGTCCTTCGCTGGCACAGAGAGAGGCAGTTGTAAGAAAAGGTTAGTTATGACAATGTGAGAGGAAGGTGTAGAGTCCTAAAAAATGAGGGAATAGATTGAAGAGAAGGACCTCCAAGGTGGTTTTCTATGAAATACTGCCTGTGCCTTGAACCACACCAGAGAGGCAACAGGAGATTAGGGAAGTGAACAAGTGGCTGAGGAACTGGTGTAGGAAGGAAGGATTGGGGTTCCTCGAAAAATTGGGCTGACTTCTCAGTCGGTTACCGGCTCTTTAGTAATTACGGGCTGCACCTTAATGGGGATGGTACAGCTCTATTGGGAAGAAAGATGGCCACAAAGTTGGAGGAGCTTTTAAACTAGGTGTTGGGGGGGAGGCATTTAAAGGTAGCGATAACTGGCAGTGAGCATAGGATAGAGGGGAATAGTGAAGTCACTAGTGATAGTATATCTATAACATCTAATTCCGGGGTTAATGTGTTACCGAACGAAGCCTGAGAAATCATATGGAAAAAAATAAATATTTGCACCAATACAAAAGTCAGGGGAATGTTCACAAATGCCAGGAGCCTAGTCAGTAAAATGGAGGAACTGGAGCTGCTATTACATGAGGAGTATGTGGACTTCATGGGAATAACAGAAACCTGGTTTGACAGCTTACGTGACTGGCTGGGAAACATCCAGGGGTTTTCCTTGTACCAGAGGGACAGGGGGGGTAGGAGAGGGGGAGGGGGTGTGTCAATATATCAGGAATGATTTATGAGTAGAAGAGCGGAATGACATCAGCAATGTGGGAAGGGGGAGGTGGAGTCCGTATGGGTGGAACTCCAAAGGGTGGAAGTAAGCAGGAAATTAATAGTTGGGGTATGTTACAGGCCCCCTAACCTGAGGGAAGAGGTGGAGTTGGATCTCCTTTCACAGGTGGTAATGGCAGTAAGATGGGGGACTTTAATTATCCCCACATCAACTGGGCGGAAGGGACAACCCAGTCATTAAAAGCCCGCCATTTTTTAAATGTTCTACAGGACAACTTCATGGCCCAATTGGTGGGATTCCCCAACTAGAAGTAAAGCATTGCTAGATCTTTTAATTACAAATGATACAGATCTAATTGCAGATGTGTAAATATGGGACAACTTGGGAACTAGCGACCACAGAATTATTACATTCCGCATAAATCATAGGATAGGGAGGCATGAGGGGAGTACAAGAACACTAAATTTCAAAAGAGTCAACTTTTCTAAACTGCGCTCAATGCTGCAGGATATTAAGAGGGACCAAATCCTTGAAACATTGTACACAGAGAAAAAATGTGAATGCTTTAGGAATATATTAAATAAATGTATCACCGAGTGCATTCCAAGGGGTAATATAGAAGAACAAAGGTTAAACCTTTTGTGGCTGAAGCAAAACATAAAATGCCATTAAGGACAAAAAAAGTACAAAGCGGTGAGGTCAGTGTCGGCATTCAAACAATACAAAGAATGCAATGTGAGGTGTAAGAACGCAATCATTGCAGTTAAAACACTATGAGAGACACATAGCGGAGAAGAGAAAAAATAATCCCAAGAAGTTTTTGGAATATATTAACAGTAAAAAGGTGAGGACAGAACACATAGGCCCCATAAAGGATGAGGAAGGGAAGGTGGTTAGATGACAAGAAGGCAGCTGTGTTAAATGCTTTCTCCTCCGTCTTCACAAAGGAAAATGAGGGGTATTCTGACCACGATAGTATTGTTAGCGATGCACATGCTAACCCCTAGGGGCTTTCAGGATAGAGAAGGATCTAGGGGTCCTAGTAGATGACAGACTAAGCTATAGCAAGCCGTGTCAAGCTGCGGCTACCAAAGCCAGCAGAATATTAGCATGCATTAAAAAGGGGACTTACTCCAGAGATAAAACGATAATTTTACCACTTTATAAATCTCTGGTTTGGCCACATCTGGAGTATTCCGTCCAGTCCTGGTCACCAGTCCTCAGAAGGGATGTGCTGGAACTGGAGAGAGTCCAGAGAAGGGCAACTAAATTAATATGAGGCCTGGAGGACCTCAATTATGAGGAATGACTACAAGCGCTAAATTTATTCTCCCTGGAGAAGAGACACTTGAGAGGAGATATGATTGTGATTTACAAATATCCCAACGCTGATCCCAGCCTAAGTATGAAACTTTTCAGTCCCAGGTAGTGTAAGAAGACACGGGGCCACACGATGAGACTGGGGGAGAAGCGGTTTAACCCTAAGCTGCGTAAGGGTTTTTTTTTTACAGTCAGGGTGGTAAGGATGTGGAACTCTCTTCCACAATCTGTGGTGTCGGCAGGAAGTATGGATAGTTTTAAAAGACTCTTGGACGGGCATCTTAACGAAAACAATATACGGAATATGGGAAATGTTTTTTCTACACACACACCTACACAGGTTGAACTGGATGGACTGGACTCAACCTTACCAACTATGTAACTATAACCCGGCAGGCGTTCTCTTGATGGCTCTTTGAATGGTTCCTGAATTGTGGTCTGTGGTCAGTAATGGATAAACACCATCTTCTCACATTTACACAACGACAGTTATTCATGTCTCTATTGTACAGATAGTTTAAACATTTCAAAATCCAGGAGAAAGAAAAAGCATCTGAACCCCTTTATGTATCAACTGGTGAGGCCTCCTTTAGCAGCTTTACCTGTCAGTGGTCACGATGGTCTCATTGATTTTGGGTTGATTTTGGCTCCTGTAGACTCCTGTAGATGTTCGGAAGCTTTAAACCTGAAATTCCTCTAGTCGCATAAGGAAATACATATCTCGGACATAAATCTACACATTTAAAACAACGGCTTAGTGACCTCAGTACACCACAAGGCCAAGGCCAAATCAATTTACATCAAAAGTGACAGCGTGCACCGTAAACCAACCATTCTCAACCAGGGTTCCTCTAGAGGTGTCCAGGGGTTTCTTAAGCTGTGATTGATTGACCTCCTATCTGATGGGGCCAGCATACTTCTGGGTCCATTGCCACCCAGCTGCATGACGCAGGCGGTTGAAGAATTATTTATAGTAGGCATTCCTTCAGACCTGCAAGCTAAATCCTCTGGGGTAAAGAAGTTGAGGTAGGCTGTCCTTAACATACAATTTCTGAATACACATCCAGATGATGATACATTGGTGTCTGTCCTTCCTCTTCAGATCAGGACCAACATTGCCAGGAACTCAGGACAGATTTTGTCCCCAAACCCTGTGGACAACAGACCTTCATATTAACATGGCTGCCTCCAAACCCTGAAAGATCTCCCATCCGGGGAAGACCTGAAATTCAACCAGCACTACACAAAGATGACAAACTCTGTATTCTGTATCCTCAACACCTTATATCTGACCCCTGAGTATTGGCTGATGGGTGGAACTGGATGGTCCTGTGTTATTTTACAGCCTTCTAAACGATGGATCTCAGTATTGCTGCATTTCCCTCTCGTTCAACTTTTCTGAAGCCCATTGCAGTCTTGTAATGTGCTGGTGATGTCCTCAAACGTTCGCCTTTATCGTGTACACATGATGCTTTGTGGATGGAACACAGATCTTCTGGGCCGTGTCCTTTCCTGTTAACTTTGTCAAGCTTGGGGGATTACATGGCATGGTTTGTGGGTGGGGCTTGGATGGAGATTGTAGTACATCCCACCATCTGATTATCCTTCGATCACCTGTCAGAGCTGTTTCCTGTGATTGTCACTTCCAGGCCCCTCTTTTTCACATCTTTGGCATGTTGCCTATCTTTGGTCTATAGCTGTCTCCTCTCTCCCGTGTCATACCTGTATCCAATATAGGGGGCTGAAATGTGTCCCCTCTCCCTTTTGGCCAGAAAGGGTTCAGAACCAGCCTTACTTGACGCGTTTCATCACTCTTGGCTTGCTCATAAGGATAGGAGACCTAGTGCTTAATAGGGGGTCATAGTGCATATTGGGGGAAATTGGGGGTCCTAGTGCATAGTGGGGGGCGAGGGGGTCCTGGTGCTTTAGTGGGGGTAGAGGGGGGGTCCTGGTGCTTATTGGTGACACTGGCAGTCAGTGGGGGAGGGGGCAATACCTGGCTGCTTAATCCATCTGAAATCCTGTAGAAGAGTCATCCCCCTTTCGATGCCAGTTCAGTGACAGGCCCGGGCTCCTCTGCAGGGATGCTGGGGATGCCAGTACAGTGACAGGTCAGGGCTCTTCTGGAGGGATGCCAGTACAGTGACAGGCCAGGGCTCCTCTGGAGAAATGCTGGGGATGCCAGTACAGTTACAGGCCGGGGCTCCTCTGGAGGGATGCTGGGGATGCCAGTACAGTGACAGGTCGGGGCTCCTCTGGAGGGATGCTGGGGATGCCAGTACAGTGACAGGTCGGGGCTCCTCTGGAGGGTTTCCTGTACAGTGACAGGCCGGGGCTCCTCTGGAGGGATGCTGGGGATGCCAGTACAGTGACAGGTCGGGGCTCCTCTAGAGGGATGCTGGGGATGCCTGTACAGTTATAGGCCGGGGCTCCTCTGAAGGGATACCAGTACAGTGACAGGCCGGGGCCCCTCTGAAGGAATGCTGGTGATGCCAGTACAGTGACAGGCCGGGGATCCTCTGGAGGGATACCGGAGATGCCAGTACAGTGACAGGTCGGGGCTCCTCTGGAGGGAGGCCCGGGATGCCTGTGCAGTTACAGCTCGGGGCTCCTCTGGAGGGATGCCGGGGATGCCAGTACAGTTACAGGCCGGGGCTCCTCTAAAGGGATGCCAGTACAGTTACAGGCCGGGGCTCCTCTGAAGGGATGCCGGGGATGCCAGTACAGTGACAGGCCGGGGCTCCTTTGGAGGGATGCCAGTACAGTTACAGGCCGGGGCTCCTCTGAAGGGATGCTGGGGATGCCAGTACAGTTACAGGCCGGGGCTCCTCTGAAAAGATGCCGGGGATGCCAGTACAGTGACAGGCCGGGGCTCCTCTGGAGGGATGCTGGGGATGCCAGTACAGTGACAGGTCGGGGCTCCTCTGGAGGGTTTTCTGTACAGTGACAGGCCGGGGCTCCTCTGAAGGGATGCCGGGGATGCCAGTACAGTTACAGGCCGGGGCTCCTCTGGAGGGATGCTGGGGATGCCTGTACAGTTATAGGCCGGGGCTCCTCTGGAGGGATACCAGTACAGTGACAGGTCGGGGCTCCTCTGGAGGGATGCTGGTGATGCTAGTACAGTGACAGGCCGGGGATCCTCTGGAGGGATACCGGGGATGCCAGTACAGTGACAGGCCGGGGATCCTCTGGAGGGATGCTGGGGATGCCTGTACAGTTATAGGCCGGGGCTCCTCTGGAGGGATACCAGTACAGTTACAGGCCGGGGCTCCTCTGGAGGGATGCTGGTGATGCCAGTACAGTGACAGGCCGGGGATCCTCTGGAGGGATACCGGGGATGCCAGTACAGTGACAGGCCGGGGATCCTCTGGAGGGATACCGGGATGCCGGTACAGTGACAGGCTGGGGCTCCTCTGGAGGGATGCCGGGGATGCCAGTACAGTTACAGGCCGGGGCTCCTCTAAAGGGATGCCAGTACAGTTACAGGCCGGGGCTCCTCTGAAGGGATGCCGGGGATGCCAGTACAGTGACAGGCCGGGGCTCCTCTGGAGGGATGCTGGGGATGCCAGTACAGTGACAGGTCGGGGCTCCTCTGGAGGGATGCCGGGGATGCCAGTACAGTTACAGGCCGGGGCTCCTCTAAAGGGATGCCAGTACAGTTACAGGCCGGGGCTCCTCTGAAGGGATGCCGGGGATGCCAGTACAGTGACAGGCCGGGGCTCCTCTGGAGGGATGCTGGGGATGCCAGTACAGTGACAGGTCGGGGCTCCTCTGGAGGGATGCCGGGGATGCCAGTACAGTTACAGGCCGGGGCTCCTCTAAAGGGATGCCAGTACAGTTACAGGCCGGGGCTCCTCTGAAGGGATGCCGGGGATGCCAGTACAGTGACAGGCCGGGGCTCCTCTGGAGGGATGCTGGGGATGCCAGTACAGTGACAGGTCGGGGCTCCTCTGGAGGGATGCCGGGGATGCCAGTACAGTTACAGGCCGGGGCTCCTCTAAAGGGATGCCAGTACAGTTACAGGCCGGGGCTCCTCTGAAGGGATGCCGGGGATGCCAGTACAGTGACAGGCCGGGGCTCCTCTGGAGGGATGCTGGGGATGCCAGTACAGTGACAGGCCGGGGATCCTCTGGAGGCATGCCGGGGATGCCAGTACAGTGACAGGTCGGGGCTCCTCTGGAGGGATGCCGGGGATGCCAGTACAGTTACAGGCCGGGGCTCCTCTAAAGGGATGCCAGTACAGTTACAGGCCGGGGCTCCTCTGAAGGGATGCCGGGGATGCCAGTACAGTGACAGGCCGGGGCTCCTCTGGAGGGATGCTGGGGATGCCAGTACAGTGACAGGTCGGGGCTCCTCTGGAGGGTTTCCTGTACAGTGACAGGCCGGGGCTCCTCTGAAGGGATGCCGGGGATGCCAGTACAGTTACAGGCCGGGGCTCCTCTGGAGGGATGCTGGGGATGCCAGTACAGTGACAGGTCGGGGCTCCTCTGGAGGGATGCTGGGGATGCCAGTACAGTGACAGGCCGGGGCTCCTCTGGAGGGTTTCCTGTACAGTGACAGGCCGGGGCTCCTCTGGAGGGATGCTGGGGATGCCAGTACAGTGACAGGTTGGGGCTCCTCTAGAGGGATGCTGGGGATGCCTGTACAGTTACAGGCCGGGGCTCCTCTGGAGGGATGCCAGTACAGATACAGGCCGGGGCTCCTCTGATGGAATGCTGGTGATGCCAGTACAGTGACAGGCCGGGGATCCTCTGGAGGCATGCCGGGGATGCCAGTACAGTGACAGGTCGGGGCTCCTCTGGAGGCATGCCGGGGATGCCAGTACAGTGACAGGCCGGGGCTCCTCTGGAGGCATGCCGGGGATGCCAGTACAGTGACAGGTCGGGGCTCCTCTGGAGGGATGCCGGGGATGCCAGTACAGTTACAGGCCGGGGCTCCTCTGAAGGGATGCCGGGGATGCCAGTACAGTGACAGGCCAGGGCTCCTTTGGAGGGATGCCAGTACAGTTACAGGCCGGGGCTCCTCTGAAGGGATGCCGGGGATGCCAGTACAGTGACAGGCCGGGGCTCCTCTGAAGGGATGCTGGGGATGCCAGTACAGTTACAGGCCGGGGCTCCTCTGAAGGGATGCCGGGGATGCCAGTACAGTGACAGGCCGGGGCTCCTCTGAAGGGATGCCGGGGATGCCAGTACAGTTACAGGCCGGGGCTCCTCTGAAGGGATGCCGGGGATGCCAGTACAGTTACAGGCCGGGGCTCCTCTGGAGGGATGCCGGGGATGCCAGTACAGTTACAGGCCGGGGCTCCTCTGAAGGGATGCCGGGGATGCCAGTACAGTTACAGGCCGGGGCTCCTCTGGAGGGATGCCGGGGATGCCAGTACAGTGACAGGCCGGGGCTCCTCTGGAGGGATGCCGGGGATGCCAGTACAGTGACAGGCCGGGGCTCCTCTGGAGGGATGCCGGGGATGCCAGTACAGTTACAGGCCGGGGCTCCTTTGGAGGGATACAAGGGCAGTGATAGCGCAGACATTTCTGCTGCCACTTGTCAAAAAAGAGTCAGAAGCAAAAGACTTCCTCTACTCACTTCTCTGACTGATGACCAATGCAGAGCGCAGCAGGGGAAGCCAGTGGTGGAAGTCTTCTTTTGCATATCAGTGGCATCCCCAGCATCCCTCCAGGTGTGAAGGCCACAGGAGCGGTGATACCACTGTCACATCTCCTGCCAGCCCAGGGAATATGAGTTACTACCAGGGGAGCGACGGGGGAACATTATGTACTCACAGTATGTATGGAACATGTACCTAGGTGAAGCTGCCGGCTGGTCGGGCCCTACTGTTAAATGATGGGGCCCCCGGTCCCGGGTCCCCCTTAGCGGTAATCCTGACCACAGGACAGACGGGGAGTAATCAGATGAATGCCATGGCCTGATCTCTGCCAGGAAGATGGACCTTTCTGTAGCAGAACATCGGAGAACTGAGCGCAGTATTGGGGATGTGAAGTTCTGATGAAGAGGAAATGATGGAAATCTCGCTTTGCCCCAAACTATGGTGACCCGATAAACGCTTCATGTATCACTACGCCCCAACCTAAGCCGCCATCTTTGTGAAGCTCACCGATCTGCCTCTTGTCAGGTTACCGAATTATTTTATAAGGTGACACCACAATCTCATTTCGCCTCATTTTCAAGATTTATTATTCTCTCCAGGTTCACTTACTTTGTATCTTCCAAGAAGTCAAGTCTCCCTTATTTCAGTGCTATTGGTTTATTCTGATTCTCGCGGAGTACGAGGCGCACAGTATTGGAGGGAATGGAGAGTGATTTGTATAGATTTTCTCTGGAGTCAGAGCCAAAAAAAAAAGTGTTTTTTATTCAATTTTATTTAAAAAAAATAGGAAGTACGAGATCGGGACGCTTAGACTTCTCAATGACTGGTGAAGCTCTCCACTTTTTCTTCATGTTTTTTGGGCTCTTTTCCCACTGTGTGATAAGAATCCCTTTGTTTACAGAGCTCAGTAGTACTAGCTAAAGTTTAGTACAAAAGTGAACCATAGGAATGACTCCTCCCCATCAGAGCAGTATCTCCTCCTCCAGAGCATTGATCCTTCCCCCATCAGAGCCGTGACTCCTCCTCCAGAGCATTGATCCTTCCCCCATCAGAGCCGTGACTCCTCCTCCAGAGCATTGATCCTTCCCCCATCAGAGCCGTGACTCCTCCTCCAGAGCATTGATCCTTCCCCCATCAGAGCAGTGACCCCTCCCCATCAGAGCAGAGACTCCTCCAGAGCAGTGACCCCCTCCCCATCAGTGACTCCTCCTCCAGAGAAGTGGCTCCTCCCCATCAGAGCAGAGACTCCTCCAGAGCAGTGACCCCCTCCCCATAAGTGGCTCCTCCCCATCAGAGCAGAGACTCCTCCAGAGCAGTGACCCCCTCCCCATCAGTGACTCCTCCTCCAGAGAAGTGGCTCCTCCCCATCAGAGCAGAGACTCCTCCAGAGCAGTGACCCCCTCCCCATAAGTGGCTCCTCCCCATCAGAGCAGAGACTCCTCCAGAGCAGTGACCCCCTCCCCATCAGTGACTCCTCCTGAGAAGTTACTCCCCCCCATCAGAGCAGTGACCCCTCCCCATCAGAGCAGAGACTCCTCCAGAGCAGTGACCCCCTCACCATCAGTGACTCCTCCTCCAGAGCATTGACTCTTCCTCCAGAGAAGTGACTTCTCCCCAACAGAGCAGTGACTCCTCCCCATCAGAGCAGTGACCCCTCCCCATCAGAGCAGTGAGTCCTCCTCCAGAGCATTGATCCTTCCCCCATCAGAGCAGAGACTCCTCCCCATCAGTGACTCCTCCTCCAGAGAAGTGATCCCTCCCCATCTGTCTAGTGACTGCTACCCCCCAGGGTACTGACTCCATCCCCTACAAAACAGTGATTCCTCCTCAACAGTAACCCACCAACAGAAATAACTCCTCCCCTCCAAAGTACTGACTCCTCCTCCTGAGCAATAACAGTCCCCCTCTTCCTTTTCAGAACAATAAACCCCCCACCCCCACCCCCATCCTTTTCAGAGCAATTTCTTTCCTTCCAGGGCACTGAATTCTCTTTTTCCTAAGCAGTAACCCCCTTCCCTCCCCCCTCCAGAGCAGTGACTTCCCCCGCCCCCTCAATCATTTTAGGGGATCATCAAAAGTTTTAATCGGAGACAGTCTGAAAGGAAGCAGCTTTCGCTCCCGCAGTGCTCTGGGAATCCTGCATCATGGGTAAAAAAAATGTATGAGGTGCTTACAGCATGTTGCCCCGCCCCCCGCTGGAGGCCGCCATGTGACTGAACAGTGGGTCCTTACATCGGGGAATGGGAAGAAGTAATTGCATCTGGCATTACCTCAGCCTGTGAAGAGAATCCAACAAGAGGACCTGTCAGTATTTCCAGTGACAGAGGTCAAGTGTCACCACCATTTGATACTTTATGAATCTGCAGGATGCAGGAATTCATAGACCCCGGGTTATACGCCGCTACCTTCAAGTAATTGCATGCTGGCAAAAGCTAAGCTAGAAACAGCCCCCCCGAAAGCTCCGCCCCCTCCACGAGGTTCCAGTTTTTCGCTAGTGTCCTTAGGTGATGGACTTCATCTGTTGGAAAATATTTTTTCCCATTTTTTTCTTTCTTCATCTGACACTTCTATCTAGATCTGACTGTGTATTGCCTTATGGCTCTCTAGCAGTCTCCAAATCAGTTCCTCTCGGTGTAGTTCTTGGGAGCCCCACCCAACCCCCCAGCCATGGGGCCATTCTGTAATGTTTGCTTCCAGGAACAGATCCTGCATTCTTGTTACGTGGCGCAATGAATGAGTTACCTGCAAGGAGCTTTACAGATCCAAGGCCATGGTCCATTCCTATGGCTCCCAGACCTTGAAGACCCCTTTGGAGGTATGCCCACTGACCCTGGCAAAGCCTCGACCCGAGAAGGGACCAATGGCATGGACAAGGTAGGACATGGTTTCCCTGTACATACCGCTTCCTGGCTTACATGTCTTGTTGGATCATTACTGAGATCTGTTTTACACATCGTGTGAGATCCTTGTCTCCTACCAGACAAAATGCAGTGCTGAGCACACCAGCAGTTCTCACGGCGCAGGTTATGGGGCAATCTACACTGAGTGTTTATCGCTATTTTTGTACCATTTACCTATTTAGATTTGGTGGTCTTTTCTTCCTTCTCACTGCTGGACATTCCTCTCTGGCTAGTGATGTGTAGTGCCTATAAGTCTCCTCTGGCTGCCATTTTCCTTCATTTGCTATCTCACCTGTTGCCTAATACCTCCGAGGCCTAAACAGGTGATTGCACTTCCTTCACAGTGGGCACACCGATCCTCCTCAGTCCACATTAATTACATGAGTACCCCACAGGGAAAATCCTCACTTGGCAATAGTGGTGTACAGGCCCCCGAGGAGCACATGGGACAAATAGCGGTAATTCTTCTGCATGCGCTGAGGAAACTCCCAAGTTCCTCTCAGGTGATAACAGTTCCCGTGTTCCGGAGCAAGGTCCTACACTGACACCACATCAGCCCCCTCATTCAGGGTTCCCCCACAGATGCATGACATTTGGCCTGTTTGACTAAAGCAGAATTCTCTGCCACTACGTCTGATCTATTCCAAAGGCGATCTGTCAGTCCTGGAATTGGCGGGGGCCAGCTGCCTTAAATGCTCTTCGGTCTCGCCTCCCTCTGAATCTATTCCTGGGACACAACCTGAATTGTCTTGTGCTCCTACATTAGCAGAAGACAATGGGGACTCGGGCGTCTTAGTATTGACTTCTGAAGATTTTTCACTGCCAGAACTTTGTGAAGTTACGTCTTCAGTGTCCGTCACATGCTGGTTACTGTGGACTCATTAATGGAGGCGGTGCATACTAATGGCAGTTTAGTCACTCTGGGAGTGCACATCCCCCACATATTCCATTAGGCCCAAGAAAGAAGGACATTCCGAGAAAGCCTTTCCTAAAGCCAGACAAAGACAGTTCGAATCTCAGCCAGTTCAGCAGGGACCGGCCAAGATTCGAACCATGTATGGGCAGGCTGATTGCACCCAAGTTGATCCGTCAATCATCCAGCATGTCATGTTTCATGCGATTATTGCCAATGACTATAGCCTCTAGAATAATCACTGTGTTTTCGCAGGAAGGATGGCTTCTTTAGTTCTGGATTACCTTGTTTTTGTGTAGAGGAGCGAACTCTAGTTCTAGACTGTTTTATTGCCATGTAGAAGAGCAATAGCCAGTTCTGGACTGTCTCATTGCCACATAGAGAGGGGATCTCCAGTTCTGGACTGTCTCATTGCCACGTAGAGTTAGGATCTCCAGTTCTGGGCTGTCTCATTGCACGTAGAAGAGTGAACTCCAGTTCCGGACCGTTTCATTGCCACGTAGAGAAGGGATCTCCAGTTCTGGGCTGTCTCATTGCCACATAGAAAAGGGATCTCCAGTTCTTGGCTGTCTCATTGCCACGTAGAAGACCGAACTCCAGTTTTGGTCTGTCTCCTTGCGCATAGAGGAAGGATCTCCAGTTCTGGGCTGTTTCCTTACCACGTAGGGGAGGGATCTCCAGTTCTGGACTGTCTCATAGTTGGATGGGAGGAATCTCCAGTTCTGGACTGTCTCATAGTTGGGTGGGAGGGATCTCCAGTTCTAGACTGTCTCATAGTTGGGTAAAGGAGGGATCCCCAGTTCTGGACTGTCTCATAGTTTGGGTAGGAGGAATCCCCAGTTTTTAATTGTCTCAAAGTTGGGTAGGAGGGATCCCCAGTTCTGGACTCTCTTATAGTTTGGGTAGAGGAGGGATCCCTAATTCTGGAATGTCTCATAGTTGGGTAGAGGAGGGATCCCCAGTTCTGCACTGTTTCATGGTTGGGTAGGAGGAATCCCCACTTCTGAACTGTCTCATAGTTTGAGTAGGAGGGATCCCAAGTTCTGGACTGTCTCATAGTTTGGGTAGGAGTGATCCCAAGTTCTGAATTGTCTCATAGTTTGGGTAGGAGGGATCCCCAGTTCTGGATTGTCTCATAGTTTGGGTAGAAGGGATCCCCAGTTCTGGATTGTCTCATAGTTTGGGTAGAAGGGATCCCCAGTTCTGGATTGTCTCATAGTTTGGGTAGAAGGGATCCCCAGTTCTGAATTGTCTCGTAGTTTGGGTAGAAGGGATCCCCAGTTCTGGATTGTCTCGTAGTTTGGGTAGAAGGGATCCCCAGTTCTGAATTGTCTCGTAGTTTTGGTAGAAGGGATCCCCAGTTCTGAATTGTCTCATAGTTGGATCCCCAGTTCTGGACTGTCCCATTGCCAAGTAGAGGAAGGACTGCATTTGCTGGTGAAGCAGTTATTGGATCTCTCCCATTGATTCTGTTTCTGGGAATGGTTCTCTTGCCATAGCGACTTCCATCCTTAGTCTCTGTCTATGTGTTCTAATATAAGCAGAGTCCTCCTTTCAGCCAGGAACAATGAGCTCTCCAGTCCCTTCTCTGTAGGAATCAGTTTGCTCTCCGGACTCCATAGGGTGTGTGGCAGAGAAGGGGCCCCTCCTGCTGCGTCTGTGCTGGAATGAAGGGAGGAAGCAGCCGCTGGGAAACCCCTGGGGGGCTTCTTCATCTCGCTGAAAACAGATTGCCTTGATTACAAGTGCCATGAAATTCATTAGCACCTTCAGCCATGACAAGAGGCAGGAAGAGCGCAATGTACTCCATTTCACTGCTAGATGAGCCCCTCCCCCCAGATCTCTCCCAATGTGGACAGGTTATTAGAGTCACCCTGCTAGATTTTGGGGACCTCATATGTGGCCCTGGGGGTCCCTGGATTGATTTCTAGCTCATTTCTGGAGTGACAGATGTGATTTTGGAAATGCACAGCTAATATAGTGACTCGAATGATGAGGGTTCCTAAAAATAACACTCTATTGTATATGAATGTGTCTTAGGTGGCCCCTATAGGTGACAATCTGCGTAGGTCAGAGGAGGGACCCCCCTGCTAGCATAGACATCTGGAAGAGACCTAGTTGCCTGGCTGTCATGCTGATTTAATGGCCTTCAGTGTGTGTTATGCCCCCTGAATTTCCCCTCACCTCACTAGCTTGTTTAGATCATTGAAGTATTGCAGCCAGGCAATTATCATTTTATGATGGGGTCAGCACAAGACTATTTTCTCCTTCCTTACTCCCGAAAAAGATGAAGAGACTGGCGGAGGATGGAGTGCTGAGCACAGAGTGGGAAGGGAGACGCCGTCCTCCATAGGGGTCAGTATAAGAACCGTTCATGCAGGGAACATTCGGAACCTGATGGGGTCCTACAATTCAGGGAACGTTCAGAACATGATGGGGGCCTACAGTGTAGGGAACTCCGGAACCTGATGGTGTCCTACGGTGTAGGGAATGTCGGGGATCTGATGGGGTCCTACAGTGTAGGGAATGTCCAGAACTTGACGGGGTCCTATGGTACAGGGAACTTTCAGAACTTGACTGGGTCCTACTGTACAGGGAACTTTCAGAACTGGATGGGGTCCTACAGGGTAGGGAACGTCCGTAACCTGATGGGGTCCTACAGTACAGGGAACTTTCAGAATCTGATGAGGTCCTACAGTGTAGGGAATGTCCAGAACCTGATGGGGTCTTGCAGTACCGGGAACGTTCAGAATTGGATGTGGTCCTACAGTGTAATGAACGTGCAGAACCTGATGGGGGTCCTACAGTGTAGGGAACATCCAGAACCTGATGGTGTTCTAAAGTATAGGGAACGTTCAGAACCTGAAGGGGACCTACAGTCCTTATCACTGCTTTGCAACAAACCCACTAGAAGACTTATATGGGGCCATCCCTTCCCCAACTTCTATGTCCCCAATGGAAGCACACTGGGCTGCTTTGCTGTTCTAAGTGGTGTCCTAACTTCACCCTTCCCCCATGAATGTCATTCTGGAAAATATCAGCAGTTCATTGCCAATTGTAGAATCATCAGAAGATCGCTGGATTCCACAACATAAAGCCTTACAGTATCTTAAATAGACCCTTAATGGGAACCCTACAGACTCCATGATAGTGCTTGGTAGAGTTTCCCTTCAGAAGACAGCGGTGACATTGCCAGGACTTTATTATCATCCTCACACATTTCCTAGTGTGGAAAAATGAAAGCATTTGTTCTAGAACCTTCTACAGGAAACCTGCCATTTATTGCGGACACCATTAGACCTCCGACACATAATAGAAAGGTGTATTAGGACGATGTGATGTAACCCATGGCAACGAGTCACCACTGAGAAGACCAAGGTAAGCAGACTCACTGGCTGCTATAAGTGACCAGACCGGTTTATACTGGATAAGCCCAATAAACGGACATCAGATATTGTGGAAGCAAGACTCCGACCAAACCGCCGTGCATTACCGCCTCAACTAGAGCAGCAGAACACTGATGAGGTTCTCCCTCCTGCCACTGATTTCCTAGGGCCTGGAATCTGTTTATCAGCACAACACATGATTGGCTCACAGTAAAATCCCTCCCCCTATCCTGCAGTCCTTGTGTTAAAAAATTATAGGAAGCTAATATGGAGGCGAGGGATTTCAGTTTTTGATAAACACAGAACTGGATTCGTGGATGGCTTTTATATATCCGGAGTTCACCTTGTGTCTTCCTTCACAGCCGGCCTGTTACTGATGAGAACCCCTACCGTTATTAATATTATTTCTTCTTTAAATAATGTCAGTCATCCCTTTCCCTAACAATGGCTGTCCTACCACTGAACACATCAGGACTGGCCAGAGATATCTCACAGGTAGGTGGAGATCTGCTGCCATACATTAGAGAATGGATATACAGTACCATATATATGTGTGTGCGTGTTAATACACGTGTATAAAACTAAGCAACATGGTCCCTCTGACCTTCAGTATAGACCTCCCTTCCCATTGACCCTTCCCTGATTGGCTGCATAGACCCTCCTCCCTCTCTAACCTTACCACGACCTTCAGTATAGACCTACCCTCCCCCACTGACCCCACCATGACCGGCTGTATAGAACCTCCTCCCTCTCTAACCTTACCATGACCTTCAGTATAGACCTACCCGACCCCACCATGATCAGCTCCAATAACCTCCTCTCTAACCTTAACATGACCTTCAGTATACGCCTAGCCCCCCCCCCCCCCCCCCCATGACCGGCTGCCAAGACCTTCCTCTCTCTCTAACATTACTATGACTTCCAGTATATGCCTACTCTCCCCCACTGACCCCACCAAAACTGGCTGCCAAGACCTCCTCCCTTTCTAACCTTACCATGACCCTTAGTATAGGCCTACCCTACCCCACCATGATCCTCCTCCCTCTCTAACCTTACCATGACCTTCAATATAGCCTACCCCCCACTGACCCCCCCATGACCGGCTGCCAAGACCTTCCTCCCTCTCTAACCTTACCATGACCTTCGGTATAGACCTACACCACCATGACCGGCTGCCAAGACCTTCCTCCCACTCTAACCTTACCATGACCTTCAATATAGGCCTACGCCACCATGACTGACTGCCAAGACCTCCTCCCCTCTCTAACCTTACCATGACCTTCAATATAGGCCTACGCCACCATGACTGACTGCCAAGACCTCCTCCCCTCTCTAACCTTACCATGACCTTCAATATAGGCCTACCCCACCATGACTGGCTACCAAGACCCTCCTCCCTCTCTAACCTTACTATGACCTTCAGTATAAACCTACCTGACCCCACCATGACAGGCTGCCAAGACCTTCCTCCATCTCTAACCTTACTATGACCTTCAGGATAGGTCTACCCTCCCCCACTGACCCCACCATGACCGGCTGACAAGACCCTACCCCCTCTCTAACCTTACCATGACCTTCAGTATAAACCTACCCTCCCCCACTGACCCCACCATGACCAGATGCCAAAACCCTCCTTCCTCTGTAAACTTACCATAACCTTCAGTATAGGCCTACCCTCCCCCACTGACCCCACCATGACTGGCTGCCAAGATCCTCCTCCCTCTCCAACCTTACCATGACCTTCATTATAGTCGTACCCTCCCCCGCTGACCCCACCATGACCAGCTGCCAAGACCTCCTCCCTCTCTAACCTTACCATGGCCTTCAGTATAAACCTACCCGCCCCCACTGACCCCACCATGACGGCTGCCAAGACCTCATCCCACTCTAACGTTACCACGACTTTCAGTATAGACCTACCCTCCCCTACTGACCCCATCATGTTTGGCTGCCAAGACTGCCTCCCTCTCTAACCTTTCCATGACCTTCGGTGTAGGGATATCCTCCCCCACTGGTCACACCATGACCTCCTACATAGTCCCCCCTTCCCCCCTCCACTGACTTCACCTTAATTTGTGGTATACATCACCTTATAGAGTCATCTACTGATGCTCCACCTTCTGCTCTTTCTTAGAGGTTCCTCAACTGATGCTCCACCTGCTGCCTCTCCTTAGCGACTTCACTACTGCTGCTCCACCTTATAGACTTCTCTACTGATCCAACTTCTGCACCTCCTTATAGACCTCTCAGCTAATGCTCCATCTTCTGCCCCTCCTTACAGACTTCACTACTGATGCCCCACCCTCTGCCCTTTCTTAAAGGCTCCTCAACTGATACTAGCACCTTCTGCCCCTTCTTATAAACTTCGTTACTGTGCTTCCACCCTCTGCCCTCCTTAGAGGTTCCTCAACTGATGCTCTGCCTTCTGCCCCTCCTTATAGACTTCACTACTGATGCTCCACCCTCTGCCTCATATCAGAGTTTCCTCAACTGATGCTCCACCCTCTGCCCCTCCTTAGAGGTTCCTCAACTGATGCTATGCCTTCTGCCCCTCCATATAGACTTTACTACTGATGCACCACCCTCTGACTTCTCTACAAATTGTTTTGGTTCTGCTGTAGACCCCAGATTGTGAGATTTTATCTTTAGCCACATTTTCTTCAGCTGACCCTATGACTTGTGAACACCTCATTCTTCTCTTGATCTAAGTATGGTAGGTACAACACATCACTGTGGCCTCCCATATTTAGACCAGGTAAGCCAACCATGACATGCACAAGGCATGCGATCTGCAGAGCTCCGCTCGGGCCTCTGGACCTTCCTGACCTACAAATGTGGATGTGTATGACCAGCAGATATCCAAAGACTGAAAATAGCCAAGCCGCTCTATGCGAGATTGTATGATTTCCCTGACGGAACGTTTTGTAGAGGTTCTCCCAGACACGTCACACTCCCACTTTTTTGATCCTTTTTTATTTCGGTTTCTCTGAATTAAGTGTTCAGTAAAAATGGTGACATTGTGTTGTGTCCATGGACTTGTCATGTTCTGTACAGTTCAGGTTAGTCTTTCCTATCCTTCGTATGATACAGAGAATTATGATTATTGGTGAAATAGGTTGGTTAGAATCAGTGGGAGGACTGTCCATCCCCAGAGGAGACACAAATGTTACGGATTTCTCATCGTCAAGCTGAGGATTGAGCCTTCTAGAATGGTCTTGTCAAGGTCATGGCAGTCGATAGTCCCGATCATCTGCGGTAGTCCTTAGCATAGTGCATTCATCACTGGCTTCCATATACCAAAAAGTTGACAAAGTTGTCCTGGAATTGTTCTCTGTCTACCATGAAATAGGTTTGCCTAGCTCCACCCATTATTCACTTTTCAGTTTTTAGCTCCACCCACTATCCTTTTTTTCTGCTCATCATTATTACTGTCGTGATCCCTCCATCTGTTGTGTCCTGATGGTGAAGCGATTAACATGCACAGGGATGGGCACCACAATTTTAGGGTTGCGGACGGGTTCTCCTGCGCGGCTATTGACGTTCCCAGCTTTGATGCGTTTCCATTTGGCCCTGCGGTTCTGGAACCAGATTTTGACTTGTACCTCGCTGAGCTTTAAAGTGTGGGCGATCTGAGACCTCTCAGTCAGGGAGAGGTACTTCTTACAATGGAACTCCTTCTCCAGCTCCAAGAGCTGCTCGCTGGTGAAGGCGGTTCTGCGCCGACGACTTTTCCCAGCCGTCCCGGCTCTGTCTTTCCCGAGGTCTTGCACACTGTTCTTCCCTTTACCTCGAGGTCTTCTTGGGCTGTTTCCATGATCCTGAAGATTTTCATCTCCACAGCTGTCTCCAGAAGTCTCGTCTTCTTCGTGGTCGCTACAGGCGGACTCCGACAACCGTCCTGCCGTCTTCTCCTCATCGGAGCTGCACAACTTTCCATCTCCTGGAACGACAGAACAGGGCGGGCAATTAGAAGGCTCTTTATGGTGGAGACCACCATCCACTATCTGCAAAGTGACTCCACCCACTGCCCACCACAATATAAACTGTTGGAGCCCGGGTGGGTCACCACGTTTCTCTACTCCACGTATCTATAACTTTACCAATTCATAGCTGTGACGGCTGCATTTGTTTTGTTTTTTTCCAGGCTTATTTCCTTAATTATCACTTGGTGATCCTGCTAGTAACACACTTCCTGTCCCTTTATGCATACCTCCCAACTTTGAACTTCCAAATGAGGGACACTCAAGGTAAGGGAAGGCCTGGAAGTGTGATCAGGCAGGGGGACCTGGGAGTGCGATAGGACAGAGGACCTGGAAGTGTGATAGATAAAGGGGGACCTGGAAGGGTGGTAGGAAAGGGGGACCTGGAAGTGTGATAGAACAGAGAACCTGGAAGTGTGATAGACAAAGGGGGACCTGGAAGGGTGATAGGAAAGGGGGACCTGGAAGTGTGATAGGAGGGGGGACCTGGAAGTGTGATCAGGCAAGGGGACTTGGAAGTGTGATAGGAAAAGGGGACCCGGAAGTGTGATAGAACAGAGGACCTGGAAGTGTGATAGGAGGGAGGACCTGGAAGTGTGATAGGTAAAGGAGAACTTGGAAGGGTGGTAGGAAAAGGGGACCTGGAAGTGTGATAGAACAGAGGACCTGGAAGTGTGATAGATAAAGGGGACCTGAAAGTGTAATAGGAGGGAGGACCTGGAAGTGTGATCAGGCAGGGGGACTTGGAAGTGTGATAGATAAAGGAGAACCTGGAAGGGTGGTAGGAAAAGGGGACCTGGAAGTGCGATAGGAGAGGGGGTCCTAGAAGTGTGATCAGGCAGGGTGACCTGGGCAATGTTAAAGGAGGGGGGCACCTGGGCAACATGACACTTAACTAACATCTGTTCTTTTTAACACTAGGGTGGCACCTGCAAATTATGACGGGATTAGGGTAACTGGTCAGTGTGACAACAGAAGGACCCCTGTGCACACACTATATTTGCTCAGGTGCTGGCCAAGTCCAGTGTTGGGGTTTTGGACTGGAGTCAGGAATCTGACAGTGCCTGAAAATGGTACTGTATTTGTAGGTTACGGAGCAGTCCTCCTTCATCACCAGGTGGGCGCAGCCTGGGGCGGGAGCGGTACTGACACATCACCGGATGGGAGCCCATACAGAGTTTTACCTTACGTGACTGGAGCTGCCTTGGGACAGGAAGTGGGAGCTGAAGTTGGGGGGGTGTATAGAGCTGCACAGTGGTGGTTTCCCCCTGCTGTGCATGCCTGCAAAGTGCGTCATTGGTTGCTGTGATTCTGGCAGTCCTAGCAACCAATGATCGCAAAGGGCTCCACTCTTGGACATTGCTTTGATGTATTGAGACGTCAGGACTTACATCAAATCCCGGGACAGTTCCAGTGAACCCGGGACAGTTGGGAGGAGTGCCTTTATGTCTACACTCACGTTCTACTGTATCTATGGAGGGAACCATGGTTGTCACACAGCCTGGCCTTCAAACATGTCTGCCTTTGTTCATCTCCATTAAATGTTGGATTGACGGGAATAGTGGTTTTCCACAAGAAAGGGAAGGATGTTTTCAGCTCATAGGAAGTGACAAGGATATGACATTCCTAGCAGGATCACCAGTTCTTTTATGTACCTGATGATATAAATATTTTTAACCTGAACACTAAAACGAATGCAGCCACCACCTCTGAGGACCATTATAACCAACCAATACAATAGCTGGACTTTAAATTGTGCCGCCCTCAAATGGTAAACCATGCCATTAAAACTCAAAATGTTTTATTACATCCCGTTATAAAGTTACCTGTATGGGGATTGCTTTAAAAACATTTAACAATAGTTACAGGAGTAATTTCATTGGACAATCTTCTTATACATAGCAAGAAAGTTGGTTGACACTTTTCGCTGGATCCCCTGCTTCTTCAGGACCAAATGACCCCAACTGATACGGCAGATAGCAAAGGACTCCAATCTTTATAAAAAAATTTCAAACTTTAGCCCAAGGGACCCCCATCAATAGTGAGAGGAATGTAGTCTACTGCCTTCAGGGTTCAGGGGTGCACTATGTACAGTGTGCGGGGTTCAGGGGCTTGCTGCGTACAGAGTGCAGGGTTCAGCAGTGTGCTGTGTACAGAGTGAAAGATTCAGGGGTGCGCTATGCTATGTAGAGTGCAGGGTTCAGCAGTTTGCTGCGTATAGAGTGCAGGGTTCAGGGGTGTGCTGTGTACAGAGTGCAGGGTTCAGGGGTGTGCTGTGTACAGAGTGCAGGGTTCAGGGGTGTGCTGTGTACAGAGTGTGGGGTTCTGGGGTGCACTATGTACAGAGTGCGGTGTTCAGGGGTGCGCTAAGTACAGAGTGCGAGGTTCAGGGGTGCGCTAAGTACAGAGTGCGAGGTTCAGGGGTGCGCTAAGTACAGAGTGCGAAGGTTCAGGGGTGCACTAAGTACAGAGTGCAAGGTTCAGGGGTGCGCAATGTACAGAGTGCGAGGTTCAGGGGTGCGCTAAGTACAGAGTGCGAGGTTGAGGGGTGCGCTATGTACAGAGTGCGAGGTTGAGGGGTGCACTATGTACAGAGTGCGAGGTTGAGGGGTGCTCTTAGTACAGAGTGCGAGGTTCCGAGGTGCTCTAAGTACAGAGTGCGAGGTTCAGGGGTGCGCTATGTACAGAGTGCAAGGTTCGGGAGTGTGCTATGTACAGAGTGCGAGGTGCAGGGGTGCGCTATGTACAGAGTGCAGGGTTTAGGGGTGTGCTATGTACAGAATGTGAGGTTCAGGGGTGCGCTATGTACAGATTGCGAGGTTCAGGGGTACGCTATGTATAGAGTGCAAGGTTCAGGAGTGTGCTATGTACAGAGTGTGAGGTGCAGGCGTGCGCTATGTACAGAGTGCAGGGTTCAGGGGTGCGCTATGTACAGAGTGCAGGGTTCAGGGGTGCGCTATGTACAGAGTGTGAGGTTCGGGAGTGTGCTATGTACAGAGTGTGAGGTGCAGGCGTGCGCTATGTACAGAGAGCGCACCCCTGAACCCTGCACTCTGTACATAGCGCACCCCTGAACCCTGCACTCTGTACATAGCACACCCCTAAACCTCGCACTCTGTACATAGCGCACCCCTGAACCCTGCAATGTACAGAGTGCATAGTTTAGGGGTGTGCTATGTACAGAATGCGAGGTTCAGGGGTGCGCTATGTATAGAGTGCGAGGTTCGGGAGTGTGCTATGTACAGAGTGCGAGGTGCAGTGGTGCGCTATGTACAGAGTGCAGGGTTCAGGGGTGCTCTATGTACAGAGTGCGAGGTTTAGGGTTGTGCTATGTACAGAGTGCAGGGTTCAGGGGTGCGCTATGTACAGAGTGCGAGGTTCAGGGGTGCGCTATGTACAGAGTGCGAGGTTCAGGGGTGCGCTAAGTACAGAGTGTGAGGTTCAGGGGTGCGCTAAGTACAGAGTGCGAGGTTCAGGGGTGCGCTAAGTACAGAGTGCGAGGTTCAGGGGTGCGCTAAGTACAGAGTGCGAGGTTCAGGGGTGCGCTAAGTACAGAGTGCGAGGTTCAGGGGTGCGCTAAGTACAGAGTGCGAGGTTCAGGGGTGCGCTATGTACAGAGTGCGAGGTTCAGGGGTGCGCTAAGTACAGAGTGCGAGGTTCAGGGGTGCGCTAAGTACAGAGTGCGAGGTTCAGGGGTGCGCTAGGTACAGATTGCGAGGTTCAGGGGTGCGCTATGTATAGAGTGCGAGGTTCGGGAGTATGCTATGTACAGAGTGTGAGGTGCAGGGGTGCGCTATCTACAGAGTGCTGGGTTCAGGGGTACGCTATGTACAGAGTGCGAGGTTTAGGGGTGTGCTATGTACAGATTGCGAGGTTCAGGGGTGCGCTATGTATAGAGTGCGATGTTCGGGAGTGCGCTATGTACAGAGTGCAGGGTTCAGGGGTGCGCTAAGTACAGAGTGCGAGGTTCAGGGGTGCGCTAAGTACAGAGTGCGAGGTTCAGGGGTGCGCTATGTACAGAGTGCGATGTTCAGGAGTGCGCTAAGTACAGAGTGCTGGGTTCAGGGGTACGCTATGTACAGAGTGCGAGGTTTAGGGGTGTGCTATGTACAGATTGCGAGGTTCAGGGGTGCGCTATGTATAGAGTGCGATGTTCGGGAGTGCGCTATGTACAGAGTGCAGGGTTCAGGGGTGCGCTAAGTACAGAGTGCGAGGTTCAGGGGTGCGCTAAGTACAGAGTGCGAGGTTCAGGGGTGCGCTATGTACAGAGTGCGATGTTCAGGAGTGCGCTAAGTACAGAGTGCGAGGTTCAGGGGTGCGCTATGTACAGAGTGCGAGGTTCAGGGGTGCGCTATGTACAAAGTGCAGGGTTCAGGAAAGTGCTCCATACAGAGTGCAGATATGAAATTGATTTAGTATAAAAATATAAAGTTTATTCATACACAATTAAAAAACATTGGTGCATACATCCCCATAAGTTACATAAAACAGCATGGTGCACGGGGGCTCATGTAGAGCTGTATATTTATGTGACAGTCTCTTCCTGTTATGCCCGACGCGTTTCAGGAGCGTTTCAGAGTCTCCACTCATAATATCGTCCACCGGACTCCGACCACAAAGTTGTCAAAATCCACAATTACTGACAGTTTAAAGAAACCAGAAGTGAAGTAGTTGGCGTTTCTGACGCTCATTGTATGCTTTCCCAGGCAGATGGGTTCCATTGTAAGGCGGCTTACCTCAATAAGGGCCGTGCAGCCTGAGGAGAGAGACTGATCACCGAGGAGAGAGACCAACCACCGAGGAGAGAGACTGATCACCGAGGAGAGAGACTAACCACCGAGGAGAGAGACTAACCATCGAGGAGAGAGACTGATCACCGAGGAGAGAGACTAACCACCGAGGAGAGAGACTGATCACCGAGGAGAGAGACTAACCACCGAGGAGAGAGACTGATCATTGAGGAGAGAGACTGATCACCGAGGAGAGAGACTGATCACCGAGGAGAGAGACCGATCACCGAGAAGAGAGACTGATCACCGAGGAGAGAGACTAACCATCGAGGAGAGAGACTGATCACAGAGGAGAGAGACTGATCACCGAGGAGAGAGACTGATCATCGAGGAGAGAGACTGATCACCGAGGAGAGAGACTGAGGAGAGAGACTGATCACTGAGGAGAGAGAGACTGATCACTGAGGAGAGAGACCGATCACCGAGGAGAGAGACTGATCACTGAGGAGAGAGACCGATCACTGAGGAGAGAGACCGATCCCCGAGGAGAGAGACTGATCACTGAGGAGAGAGACTAACCACCGAGGAGAGAGACTGATCATCGAGGAGAGAGACTGATCACCGAGGAGAGAGACTGAGGAGAGAGACTGATCACTGAGGAGAGAGAGACTGATCACTGAGGAGAGAGACCGATCACCGAGGAGAGAGACTGATCACTGAGGAGAGAGACCGATCCCCGAGGAGAGAGACTGATCACTGAGGAGAGAGACTGATCACCGAGGAGAGAGACTAACCATCGAGAAGAGAGACCGATCACTGAGGAGAGAGACCGATCATCGAGGAGAGAGACCGATCATCGAGGAGAGAGACTGATCACCGAGGAGGGAGACTGATCACCGAGGAAAGAGAGACTGATAACCGAGGAGAGAGACTGATCACCGAGGAGAGAGACTGATCACCGAGGAGAGAGACTAACCACTGAGCAGAGAGACTGATCACTGAGGAGAGAGACTGATCACTGAGGAGAGAGACTAATCACTGAGAAGAGAGACCAATCACTGAGAAGAGAGACCAATCACTGAGGAGAGAGACTGATCACTGAGGAGAGAGACCGAGGAGAGAGACTGATCACCGAGGAGAGAGACTGATCACTGAGGAGAGAGACTGATCACCGAGAGAGACTGATCACCGAGGAGAGGGACTGATCACCGAGGAGAGAGACTAACCACCGAGGAGAGAGACTGATCACCGAGGAGAGAGACTAACCACCGAGGAGAGAGACTGATCATTGAGGAGAGAGACTGATCACCGAGGAGAGAGACTGATCACCGAGGAGAGAGACCGATCACCGAGAAGAGAGACTGATCACCGAGGAGAGAGACTAACCATCGAGGAGAGAGACTGATCACAGAGGAGAGAGACTGATCACCGAGGAGAGAGACTAACCACCGAGGAGAGAGACTGATCATCGAGGAGAGAGACTGATCACCGAGGAGAGAGACTGAGGAGAGAGACTGATCACTGAGGAGAGAGAGACTGATCACTGAGGAGAGAGACCGATCACCGAGGAGAGAGACTGATCACTGAGGAGAGAGACCGATCACTGAGGAGAGAGACCGATCCCCGAGGAGAGAGACTGATCACTGAGGAGAGAGACTAACCACCGAGGAGAGAGACTGATCATCGAGGAGAGAGACTGATCACCGAGGAGAGAGACTGAGGAGAGAGACTGATCACTGAGGAGAGAGAGACTGATCACTGAGGAGAGAGACCGATCACCGAGGAGAGAGACTGATCACTGAGGAGAGAGACTGATCACTGAGGAGAGAGACTGATCACCGAGAGAGACTGATCACCGAGGAGAGGGACTGATCACCGAGGAGAGAGACCGATCACCGAGGAGAGAGACTGATCACTGAGGAGAGAGACCGATCACTGAGGAGAGAGACCGATCACCGAGGAGAGAGACTAATCACTGAGGAGAGAGACCGATCACCGAGGAGAGAGACTGAGGAGTGAGACTGATCACCGAGGAGAGAGACTGAGGAGAGAGACTGATCACTGAGGAGAGAGACTGATCACTGAGGAGAGAGACCGAGGAAAGAGACTGAGGAGAGAGACCGATCACTGAGGAGAGAGACCGATCACCGAGGAGAGAGACTGATCACTGAGGAGAGAGAGACTGATCACTGAGGAGAGAGAGACTGATCACTGAGGAGAGGGACCGATCACCGAGGAGAGAGACCGATCAAAGAGAAGAGAGACTGATCACTGAGGAGAGAGAGACTGATCACTGAGGAGAGAGAGACTGATCACCGAGGAGAGAGATCGATCACCGAGGAGAGAGACTGAGGAGAGAGACCGATCACCGAGGAGAGAGACCGATCACCGAGGAGAGAGACCGATCACTGAGAGAGACTGATCACTGAGGAGAGAGATTGATCACCGAGGAGAGAGACTGATCACTGAGGAGAGAGAGACTGATCACTGAGGAGAGAGACCGATCACCGAGGAGAGAGACTGAGGAGAGAGACCGATCACCGAGGAGAGAGACCGATCACTGAGGAGAGAGACTGATCACGAAGGAGAGAGACTGATCACGAAGGAGAGAGACTGATCACCGAGGAGAGAGACTGATCACCGAGGAGAGAGACTGATCACCGAGGAGAGAGAGACTGATCACTGAGGAGAGAGACCGATCACAGAGGAGAGAGACTGATCACCGAGAAGAGAGAGACTGATCACTGAGGAGAGAGACTGATCACTGAGGAGAGAGACTGAGGAGAGAGACTGATCACCGAGGAGAGAGACTGATCACTGAGGAGAGAGACTGATCACCGAGAGAGACTGATCACCGAGGAGAGAGACTGATCACCGAGGAGAGAGACCGATCACCGAGGAGAGAGACTAATCACTGAGGAGAGAGACTGATCACCGAGGAGAGAGACTGATCACCGAGGAGTGAGACCGATCACCGAGGAGAGAGAGACCGATCACCGAGGAGAGAGACTGATCACCGAGGAGAGAGACTGATCACCGAGGAGTGAGACTGATCACTGAGGAGAGAGACCGATCACCGAGGAGAGAGACTGATCACTGAGGAGAGAGACCGATCACTGAGGAGAGAGACCGATCCCCGAGGAGAGAGACTGATCACTGAGGAGAGAGACTGATCACCGAGGAGAGAGACTAACCATCGAGAAGAGAGACCGATCACTGAGGAGAGAGACCGATCATCGAGGAGAGAGACCGATCATCGAGGAGAGAGACTGATCACCAAGGAGGGAGACTGATCACCGAGGAAAGAGAGACTGATAACCGAGGAGAGAGACTGATCACCGAGGAGAGAGACTAACCACTGAGCAGAGAGACTGATCACCGAGGAGAGAGACTGATCACTGAGAAGAGAGACCAATCACTGAGAAGAGAGACCAATCACTGAGGAGAGAGACTGATCACTGAGGAGAGAGACTGAGGAGAGAGACTGATCACCGAGGAGAGAGACTGATCACTGAGGAGAGAGACTGATCACCGAGAGAGACTGATCACCGAGGAGAGAGACTGATCACCGAGGAGAGAGACCGATCACCGAGGAGAGAGACTAATCACTGAGGAGAGAGACCGATCACCGAGAAGAGAGACCGATCACCGAGGAGAGAGACCGATCACCGAGGAGAGAGAGACTGATCACCGAGGAGAGAGACTGATCACCGAGGAGAGAGACTGATCACCGAGGAGAGAGACTGATCACCGAGGAGTGAGACTGATCACTGAGGAGAGAGACCGATCACCGAGGAGAGAGACTGATCACTGAGGAGAGAGACCGATCACTGAGGAGAGAGACCGATCCCCGAGGAGAGAGACTGATCACTGAGGAGAGAGACTGATCACCGAGGAGAGAGACTAACCATCGAGAAGAGAGACCGATCACTGAGGAGAGAGACCGATCATCGAGGAGAGAGACCGATCATCGAGGAGAGAGACTGATCACCGAGGAGGGAGACTGATCACTGAGGAAAGAGAGACTGATAACCGAGGAGAGAGACTGATCACCGAGGAGATAGACTAACCACTGAGCAGAGAGACTGATCACCGAGGAGAGAGACTGATCACTGAGAAGAGAGACCAATCACTGAGAAGAGAGACCAATCACTGAGGAGAGAGACTGATCACTGAGGAGAGAGACTGAGGAGAGAGACTGATCACCGAGGAGAGAGACTGATCACTGAGGAGAGAGACTGATCACCGAGAGAGACTGATCACCGAGGAGAGAGACTGATCACCGAGGAGAGAGACCGATCACCGAGGAGAGAGACCGATCACCGAGGAGAGAGACTGATCACTGAGGAGAGAGACCGATCACTGACGAGAGAGATCGATCACTGAGGAGAGAGACCGATCACCGAGGAGAGAGACCGATCACCGAGGAGAGAGACTGAGGAGTGAGACTGATCACTGAGGAGAGAGAGACTGAGGAGAGAGACTGATCACTGAGGAGAGAGACTGATCACTGAGGAGAGAGACCGAGGAAAGAGACTGAGGAGAGAGACCGATCACTGAGGAGAGAGACCGATCACCGAGGAGAGAGACTGATCACTGAGGAGAGAGAGACTGATCACTGAGGAGAGGGACCGATCACCGAGGAGAGAGACCGATCAAAGAGAAGAGAGACTGATCACTGAGGAGAGAGAGACTGATCACTGAGGAGAGAGAGACTGATCACCGAGGAGAGAGATCGATCACCGAGGAGAGAGACTGAGGAGAGAGACTGATCACCGAGGAGAGAGACCGATCACCGAGGAGAGAGACCGATCACTGAGAGAGACTGGTCACTGAGGAGAGAGACTGATCACCGAGGAGAGAGACTGATCACTGAGGAGAGAGAGACTGATCACTGAGGAGAGAGACCGATCACCGAGGAGAGAGACCGATCACTGAGGAGAGAGACTGATCACCGAGGAGAGAGACTGATCACCGAGGAGAGAGAGACTGATCACTGAGGAGAAAGACCGATCACAGAGGAGAGAGACCGATCACCGAGGAGAGAGAGACCGATCACCGAGGAGTGAGACTGATCACCGAGGAGTGAGACTGACCACCGAGGAGAGAGAGACTGATCACCGAGGAGTGAGACTGATAACCGAGGAGAGAGACTGATCACCGAGGAGAGAGAGACTGATCACCGAGGAGAGAGAGACTGATCACTGAGGAGAGAGATCGATCACCGAGAGAGACCGATCACCGAGGAGAGAGACCGATCACTGAGGAGAGAGACCGATCACAGAGGAGAGACTGATCACCGAGGAGAGAGACTGATCACCGAGGAGAGACTGATCACCGAGGAGAGAGACTGATCACCGAGGAGAGAGACTGATCACAGAGGAGAGAGACTGATCACCGAGAGAGAGACTGATCACCGAGGAGAGAGACCGATCACCGAGGAGAGAGACCGATCACCGAGAAGAGAGACCGATCACCGAGGAAGGAGACCAATCACTGAGAGAGAGACTGATCACAGAGGAGGGAGACCGATCACTGAGGAGAGAGTGACTGATCACCGAGGAGAGAGACCGATCACCGAGGAGAGAGACCGATCACTGAGAAGAGAGACCGATCACCGAGGAGGGAGACTGATCACCAAGGAGGGAGACTGATCACTGGGGAGAGAGAGACTGATCACTGAGGAGAGAGACCGATCACCGAGGAGAGAGACCGATCACTGAGGAGAAAGACCGATCACTGTGGAGAGAGACCGACCACCGAGGAGAGAGACTGATCACTGAGAAGATAGACTGATGAGTGAGACCGACCACCGAGGAGAGAGACTGATCACAGAGGAGAGAGACTGATCACAGAGGAGAGAGACTGATCACAGAGGAGAGAGACTGATCACCGAGGAGAGAGACCGATCACTGAGAAGAGAGACCGATCACCGAGGAGGGAGACTGATCACCAAGGAGGGAGACTGATCACTGGGGAGAGAGAGACTGATCACTGAGGAGAGAGACCGATCACCGAGGAGAGAGACCGATCACTGAGGAGAGAGACCGATCACTGAGGAGAAAGACCGATCACTGTGGAGAGAGACCGACCACCGAGGAGAGAGACTGATCACTGAGAAGATAGACTGAGGAGTGAGACCGACCACCGAGGAGAGAGACTGATCACAGAGGAGAGAGACTGATCACAGAGGAGAGAGACTGATCACCGAGGAGAGAGACCGATCACCGAGGAGAAAGACCGATCATTGAGAAGAGAGACTGAGGAGAGAGACCGATCACCGAGGAGAGAGACAGATCACTGAGAAGAGAGACTGAGGAGAGAGACTGATCACCGAGGAGAGAGACCGATCACTGAGGAGAGAGACCGATCACCGAGGAGAGAGACCGATCACTGAGAAGAAAGACTGAGGAGAGAGACTGATCACCGAGGAGAGAGACCGATCACTGAGGAGAGAGACCGATCACCGAGGAGAGAGACCGATCACCAAGGAGAGAGACCGATCACTGAGAAGAGAGACTGAGGAGAAAGACCGACCACCGAGGAGAGAGACTGATCACCGAGGAGAGAGACCGATCACCGAGGAGAGAGACCGATCACCGAGGAGAGAGAATGATCACCGAGGAGAGAGACTGAACACCGAGGAGAGAGACTGATCACCGAGGAGAGAGACTGAGGAGAGAGACCGACCACCGAGGAGAGAGACTGATCACCAAGGAGAGAGACCGATCACCGAGGAGAGAGACCGATCACCGAGGAGAGAGAACGATCACCGAGGAGAGAGACTGAACACCGAGGAGAGAGACTGATCACCGAGGAGAGAGACTGATCACCGAGGAGAGAGACCGACCAACGAGGAGAGAGACTGATCACCGAGGAGAGAGACTGATCACAGAGGAGAGAGACTGAGGAGAGAGACCGACCACTGAGGAGAGAGACCGACCACTGAGGAGAGAGACTGATCACCGAGGAGAGAGACTGATCACCGAGGAGAGAGACTGATCACCGAGGAGAGAGACTGATCACCGAGGGGAGAGACCGATCACAGAGAGACCGATCACCGAGGAGAGAGAACGATCACCGAGGAGAGAGACCGATCACCGAAGAGAGAGACTGAGGAGAGAGACCGACCACCGAGGAGAGAGACTGATCACCGAGGAGAGAGACTGATCACCGAGGAGAGAGACCGATCACCGAGGAGAGAGACTGAGGAGAGAGACTGAGGAGAGAGACTGATCACTGAGGAGAGAGACTGAGGAGAGAGACTGATCACCGAGCCGAGAGACTGAGGAGAGAGACTGAGAGAGACTGATCCCCGAGGAGAGAGAACGATCACCGAGGAGAGAGACGGATCACCGAAGAGAGAGACTGAGGAGAGAGACCGACCACCGAGGAGAGAGTCTGATCACCGAGGAGAGAGACCGATCACCGAGGAGAGAGACTGAGGAGAGAGACTGATCACCGAGCAGAGAGACTGAGGAGAGAGACTGATCAGCGAGGAGAGAGACTGAGGAAAGAGACTGAGGAGAGAGACTGATCACCGAGCAGGGAGACTGAGGAGAGAGACTGATCACCGAGGAGAGAGACTGAGGAGAGAGACTGAGGAGAGAGACTGATCACCGAGGAGAGAGACTGAGGAGTGAGACTGATCACCGAGGAGAGAGACTGAGGAGAGAGACTGATCACTGAGGAGAGAGACTGATCACTGAGGAGAGAGACTGATCACCGAGGAGAGAGACTGAGGAGAGAGACTGATCACTGAGGAGAGAGACTGAGGAGAGAGACTGATCACCGAGGAGAGAGACTGAGGAGAGAGACTGAGGAGAGAGACTGATCACCGAGGAGAGAGACTGAAGAGAGAGACTGATCACCGAGGAGAGAGACTGATCACAGAGGAGAGATACTGATCACCGAGGAGAGAGACTGAGGAGAGAGACTGATCACCGAGGAGAGAGACTGAGGAGAGAGACTGAGGAGAGAGACTGATCACTGAGGAGAGAGACTGAGGAGAGAGACTGATCACCGAGGAGAGAGACTGATCACCGAGGAGAGAGACTGAGGAGAGAGACTGAGGAGAGAGACTGATCACTGAGGAGAGAGACTGAGGAGAGAGACTGATCACCGAGGAGAGAGACTGATCACAGAGGAGAGAGACTGATCACTGAGGAGAGAGACTGAGAAGAGAGACTGATCACCGAGGAGAGAGACTGAGGAAAGAGACTGAGGAGAGAGACTGAGGAGAGAGACTGAGGAGGGAGCGGTCCACAAGCAAACAATCCCCTCCCCCCACAATGACATTCGGTGCGATTCTCGGACCCTCCATTGTTATGATCAGAGGAGAGAGACTAACCATCGAGAAGAGAGACCGATCACTGAGGAGAGAGACTGATCACCGAGGAGGGAGACTGATCACCGAGGAAAGAGAGACTGATAACCGAGGAGAGAGACTGATCACTGAGAAGAGAGACCAATCACTGAGAAGAGAGACCAATCACTGAGGAGAGAGACTGATCACTGAGGAGAGAGACTGAGGAGAGAGACTGATCACTGAGGAGAGAGACTGATCACTGAGGAGAGAGACTGATCACCGAGAGAGACTGATCACCGAGGAGAGAGACTGAGGAGAGAGACTGATCACCGAGGAGAGAGACTGAGGAGAGAGACTGAGGAGAGAGACTGATCACTGAGGAGAGAGACTGAGGAGAGAGACTGAGGAGAGAGACTGATCACCGAGGAGAGAGACTGAGGAGAGAGACTGATCACCGAGGAGAGAGACTGAGGAGAGAGACTGAGGAGAGAGACTGATCACTGAGGAGAGAGACTGAGGAGGGAGACTGATCACTGAGGAGAGAGACTGATCACTGAGGAGAGAGACTGAGGAGAGAGACTGAGGAGAGAGACTGATCACTGAGGAGAGAGACTGATCACTGAGGAGAGAGACTGATCACTGAGGAGAGAGACTGAGGAGGGAGACTGAGGAGGGAGACTGATCACTGAGGAGAGAGACTGATCACTGAGGAGAGAGACTGATCACAGAGGAGAGAGACTGATCACTGAGGAGAGAGACTGAGGAGGGAGACTGAGGAGAGAGACTGATCACTGAGGAGAGAGACTGATCACTGAGGAGAGAGACTGAGGAGAGAGACTGAGGAGAGAGACTGATCACAGAGGAGAGAGACTGATCACTGAGGAGAGAGACTGAGGAGGGAGACTGAGGAGAGAGACTGATCACTGAGGAGAGAGACTGATCACTGAGGAGAGAGACTGAGGAGAGAGACTGAGGAGAGAGACTGATCACTGAGGAGAGAGACTGATCACTGAGGAGAGAGACTGAGGAGAGAGACTGATCACTGAGGAGAGAGACTGATCACTGAGGAGAGAGATTGATCACAGAGGAGAGAGACTGATCACTGAGGAGAGAGACTGAGGAGGGAGACTGAGGAGGGAGACTGAGGAGAGAGACTGAGGAGAGAGACTGAGGAGAGAGACTGATCACTGAGGAGAGAGACTGAGGAGAGAGACTGAGGAGAGAGACTGATCACTGAGGAGAGAGACTGATCACTGAGGAGAGAGACTGATCACAGAGGAGAGAGACTGATCACTGAGGAGAGAGACTGAGGAGGGAGACTGAGGAGGGAGACTGAGGAGAGAGACTGAGGAGAGAGACTGAGGAGAGAGACTGATCACTGAGGAGAGAGACTGATCACTGAGGAGAGAGATTGAGGAGAGAGACTGATCACTGAGGAGAGAGACTGAGGAGAGAGACTGAGGAGAGAGACTGATCACTGAGGAGAGAGATTGATCACAGAGGAGAGAGACTGATCACTGAGGAGAGAGACTGAGGAGGGAGACTGAGGAGGGAGACTGAGGAGAGAGACTGAGGAGAGAGACTGAGGAGAGAGACTGATCACTGAGGAGAGAGACTGAGGAGAGAGACTGAGGAGAGAGACTGATCACTGAGGAGAGAGACTGATCACTGAGGAGAGAGACTGATCACAGAGGAGAGAGACTGATCACTGAGGAGAGAGACTGAGGAGGGAGACTGAGGAGGGAGACTGAGGAGAGAGACTGAGGAGAGAGACTGAGGAGAGAGACTGATCACTGAGGAGAGAGACTGATCACTGAGGAGAGAGATTGAGGAGAGAGACTGATCACTGAGGAGAGAGACTGAGGAGGGAGACTGAGGAGGGAGACTGAGGAGAGAGACTGAGGAGAGAGACTGAGGAGAGAGACTGATCACTGAGGAGAGAGACTGATCACTGAGGAGAGAGACTGATCACCGAGGAGAGAGACTGATCACTGAGGAGAGAGACTGAGGAGAGAGACTGAGGAGAGAGACTGATCACTGAGGAGAGAGACTGATCACTGAGGAGAGAGATTGAGGAGGGAGACTGAGGAGGGAGCGGTCCACAAGCAAACAATCCCCTCCCCCCACAATGACATTCGGTGCGATTCTCGGACCCTCCATTGTTATGATTAGAAGTTGATCGATTTCTTACACAAAAATATTGGAAAAAGAATCCAAACAGAAGTCCTTCTACAAGGAGCCGCTGATATCTTTCGTTATTTATCTTTATTGATAAACCTTGAAGTATAAATTGAGATGTAAATACAAATGAAATGAAAGTATTTCCCCTCCATCCTATGATTAAAGGAAGACGTCTTCCAGGGGACATGGGTGGTCACCTTACTCACCTCTCGATCACTCGTCATGCACACACACACACACCCGGGTCTGATGGATACATTTAGCGAAGGTTGCTGAAATATAACAAGGATTGAGTAGAAATCCAGGGCTTATTGGTCAGAACAATTGTCTGTATTCGATCTGCATTAGTGGAGGAGATTTGCACACGTGGGATCGATCTTGATGTATCGATTGAATAACAAGCATACATACAGTGCAGCACAGTTGGTTACGGGAGTCAGCGATTCCTCACCTGACAGAGTCCCCTGTTATTTTTCATATAGTAGCTTATTCTGATCGCTCACCATTAGGCGTCTTGTTCTGGTCGACTCTCGATCCTCAGATCGATCCTCAGATATTGCCGCCATCTCCTTGCTGGAAGGGAGTCCGTGCGCTCCAAGCACTGTTGGTTCCTCCAATTGAGGCTTACGATAAGCAGCGAGGTTCACAATCGTCCAACTCAGCAGTATCCAGGGACTGTATAAAAAGTGATGTAACAAGCCGCATCCGGAGAACAATAGGGTGAGGATGACATTTGAATTTGACGGTCGTTGTCAATCCCAAGAAGTGAAGATCTATGGAGGTGGTTCAAGGTATTTGGGCATCCAGAGGTCCCGCCCACCACGGTGACAAGATGCTAATGATCGATTTCTCACCTTCTCTTCATGTCACCCCAACACTCGGATATTTGTTTTATAAATATAATTTGCTCATCATATGAAGAAAAATATCCAGAATCCCCCTTTATATCAGAACTCCGAGGACTCTGATGTAAGGAGAGGACTCTGATGTATGGAGAGGACTCTGATGTATGGAGAGGACTCTGATGTACGGAGAGGACTCTGATGTAGGGAGAGGACTCTGATGTACGGAGAGGACTCTGATGTACGGAGAGGACTCTGATGTACGGAGAGGACTCTGATGTAGGGAGAGGACTCTGATGTATGGAGAGGACTCTGATGTACGGAGAGGACTCTGATGTACGGAGAGGACTCTGATGTAGGGAGAGGACTCTGATGTAAGGAAAGGACTCTGATGTACGGAGAGGACTCTGATGTAAGGAGAGGACTCTGATGTACGGAGAGGACTCTGATGTAAGGAGAGGACTCTGATGTACGGAGAGGACTCTGATGTATGGAGAGGACTCTGATGTATGGAGAGGACTCTGATGTACGGAGAGGACTCTGATGTACGGAGAGGACTCTGATGTATGGAGAGGACTCTGATGTATGGAGAGGACTCTGATGTACGGAGAGGACTCTGATGTAAGGAGAGGACTCTGATGTACGGAGAGGACTCTGATGTAAGGAGAGGACTCTGATGTACGGAGAGGACTCTGATGTACGGAGAGGACTCTGATGTATGGAGAGGACTCTGATGTAAGGAGAGGACTCTGATGTATGAAGAGGACTCTGATGTAAGGAGAGGACTCTGATGTACGGAGAGGACTCTGATGTACGGAGAGGACTCTGATGTAAGGAGAGGACTCTGATGTATGGAGAGGACTCTGATGTATGGAGAGGACTCTGATGTAAGGAGAGGACTCTGATGTAGGGAGAGGACTCTGATGTAAGGGGGGACTCTGATGTAAGGAGAGGACTCTGATGTATGGAGAGGACTCTGATGTAGGGAGAGGACTCTGATGTACGGAGAGGACTCTGATGTAAGGAGAGGACTCTGATGTACGGAGAGGACTCTGATGTAAGGAGAGGACTCTGATGTACGGAGAGGACTCTGATGTAAGGAGAGGACTCTGATGTACGGAGAGGACTCTGATGTAAGGAGAGGACTCTGATGTAAGGAGAGGACTCTGATGTAAGGAGAGGACTCTGATGTATGGAGAGGACTCTGATGTATGGAGAGGACTCTGATGTAAGGAGAGGACTCTGATGTAGGGAGAGGACTCTGATGTAAGGGGGGACTCTGATGTAAGGAGAGGACTCTGATGTACGGAGAGGACTCTGATGTACGGAGAGGACTCTGATGTACGGAGAGGACTCTGATGTAAGGAGAGGACTCTGATGTAGGGAGAGGACTCTGATGTAGGGAGAGGACTCTGATGTACGGAGAGGACTCTGATGTAAGGAGAGGACTCTGATGTACGGAGAGGACTCTGATGTAAGGAGAGGACTCTGATGTACGGAGAGGACTCTGATGTAAGGAGAGGACTCTGATGTACGGAGAGGACTCTGATGTAAGGAGAGGACTCTGATGTAAGGAGAGGACTCTGATGTATGGAGAGGACTCTGATGTAAGGGGGGACTCTGATGTATGGAGAGGACTCTGATGTACGGAGAGGACTCTGATGTAAGGAGAGGACTCTGATGTACGGAGAGGACTCTGATGTAAGGAGAGGACTCTGATGTAAGGGGGGACTCTGATGTATGGAGAGGACTCTGATGTAAGGAGAGGACTCTGATGTAAGGAGAGGACTCTGATGTAGGGAGAGGACTCTGATGTAAGGAGAGGACTCTGATGTATGGAGAGGACTCTGATGTATGGAGAGGACTCTGATGTACGGAGAGGACTCTGATGTATGGAGAGGACTCTGATGTACGGAGAGGACTCTGATGTAAGGAGAGGACTCTGATGTAGGGAGAGGACTCTGATGTACGGAGAGGACTCTGATGTACGGAGAGGACTCTGATGTAAGGAGAGGACTCTGATGTATGGAGAGGACTCTGATGTATGGAGAGGACTCTGATGTACGGAGAGGACTCTGATGTAAGGAGAGGACTCTGATGTATGGAGAGGACTCTGATGTATGGAGAGGACTCTGATGTACGGAGAGGACTCTGATGTAAGGAGAGGACTCTGATGTAGGGAGAGGACTCTGATGTAAGGAGAGGACTCTGATGTAAGGAGAGGACTCTGATGTACGGAGAGGACTCTGATGTACGGAGAGGACTCTGATGTACGGAGAGGACTCTGATGTAAGGAGAGGACTCTGATGTACGGAGAGGACTCTGATGTAAGGAGAGGACTCTGATGTATGGAGAGGACTCTGATGTATGGAGAGGACTCTGATGTACGGAGAGGACTCTGATGTAAGGAGAGGACTCTGATGTAAGGAGAGGACTCTGATGTAAGGAGAGGACTCTGATGTACGGAGAGGACTCTGATGTATGGAGAGGACTCTGATGTACGGAGAGGACTCTGATGTAAGGAGAGGACTCTGATGTAGGGAGAGGACTCTGATGTAAGGAGAGGACTCTGATGTAAGGAGAGGACTCTGATGTAAGGAGAGGACTCTGATGTACGGAGAGGACTCTGATGTAAGGAGAGGACTCTGATGTATGGAGAGGACTCTGATGTATGGAGAGGACTCTGATGTAAGGAGAGGACTCTGATGTAAGGGGGGACTCTGATGTAAGGAGAGGACTCTGATGTATGGAGAGGACTCTGATGTATGGAGAGGACTCTGATGTATGGAGAGGACTCTGATGTATGGAGAGGACTCTGATGTAAGGGGGGACTCTGATGTACGGAGAGGACTCTGATGTAAGGGGGGACTCTGATGTAAGGGGGGACTCTGATGTACGGAGAGGACTCTGATGTAAGGGGGGACTCTGATGTATGGAGAGGACTCTGATGTATGGAGAGGACTCTGATGTAAGGAGAGGACTCTGATGTAAGGGGGGACTCTGATGTATGGAGAGGACTCTGATGTATGGAGAGGACTCTGATGTAAGGAGAGGACTCTGATGTAAGGAGAGGACTCTGATGTAAGGAGAGGACTCTGATGTAAGGGGGGACTCTGATGTATGGAGAGGACTCTGATGTAAGGGGGGACTCTGATGTATGGAGAGGACTCTGATGTAAGGAGAGGACTCTGATGTAAGGAGAGGACTCTGATGTAAGGAGAGGACTCTGATGTATGGAGAGGACTCTGATGTAAGGAGAGGACTCTGATGTACGGAGAGGACTCTGATGTATGGAGAGGACTCTGATGTATGGAGAGGACTCTGATGTAAGGAGAGGACTCTGATGTAAGGAGAGGACTCTGATGTAAGGGAGAACTCTGATGTATGGAGAGGACTCTGATGTAAGGAGAGGACTCTGATGTAAGGGGGGACTCTGATGTATGGAGAGGACTCTGATGTAAGGGGGGACTCTGATGTATGGAGAGGACTCTGATGTAAGGAGAGGACTCTGATGTACGGAGAGGACTCTGATGTATGGAGAGGACTCTGATGTATGGAGAGGACTCTGATGTAAGGAGAGGACTCTGATGTAAGGAGAGGACTCTGATGTAAGGGAGAACTCTGATGTATGGAGAGGACTCTGATGTAAGGAGAGGACTCTGATGTAAGGGGGGACTCTGATGTACGGAGAGGACTCTGATGTATGGAGAGGACTCTGATGTAAGGAGAGGACTCTGATGTATGGAGAGGACTCTGATGTACGGAGAGGACTCTGATGTAAGGAGGGGACTCTGATGTATGGAGAGGACTCTGATGTATGGAGAGGACTCTGATGTACGGAGAGGACTCTGATGTAAGGAGAGGACTCTGATGTAAGGAGAGGACTCTGATGTACGGAGAGGACTCTGATGTAAGGAGAGGACTCTGATGTACGGAGAGGACTCTGATGTAAGGAGAGGACTCTGATGTACGGAGAGGACTCTGATGTAAGGAGAGGACTCTGATGTACGGAGAGGACTCTGATGTAAGGAGAGGACTCTGATGTATGGAGAGGACTCTGATGTAAGGAGAGGACTCTGATGTAGGGAGAGGACTCTGATGTATGGAGAGGACTCTGATGTAAGGAGAGGACTCTGATGTAAGGGGGGACTCTGATGTATGGAGAGGACTCTGATGTACGGAGAGGACTCTGATGTAAGGAGAGGACTCTGATGTACGGAGAGGACTCTGATGTAAGGAGAGGACTCTGATGTAAGGGGGGACTCTGATGTAGGGAGAGGACTCTGATGTATGGAGAGGACTCTGATGTACGGAGAGGACTCTGATGTATGGAGAGGACTCTGATGTACGGAGAGGACTCTGATGTAAGGAGAGGACTCTGATGTAGGGAGAGGACTCTGATGTACGGAGAGGACTCTGATGTACGGAGAGGACTCTGATGTAAGGAGAGGACTCTGATGTATGGAGAGGACTCTGATGTATGGAGAGGACTCTGATGTACGGAGAGGACTCTGATGTAAGGAGAGGACTCTGATGTATGGAGAGGACTCTGATGTATGGAGAGGACTCTGATGTACGGAGAGGACTCTGATGTAAGGAGAGGACTCTGATGTAGGGAGAGGACTCTGATGTAAGGAGAGGACTCTGATGTAAGGAGAGGACTCTGATGTACGGAGAGGACTCTGATGTATGGAGAGGACTCTGATGTACGGAGAGGACTCTGATGTAAGGAGAGGACTCTGATGTACGGAGAGGACTCTGATGTAAGGAGAGGACTCTGATGTATGGAGAGGACTCTGATGTATGGAGAGGACTCTGATGTACGGAGAGGACTCTGATGTAAGGAGAGGACTCTGATGTAAGGAGAGGACTCTGATGTAAGGAGAGGACTCTGATGTAAGGAGAGGACTCTGATGTACGGAGAGGACTCTGATGTATGGAGAGGACTCTGATGTAAGGAGAGGACTCTGATGTAAGGAGAGGACTCTGATGTACGGAGAGGACTCTGATGTATGGAGAGGACTCTGATGTACGGAGATGACTCTGATGTAAGGAGAGGACTCTGATGTAGGGAGAGGACTCTGATGTAAGGAGAGGACTCTGATGTACGGAGAGGACTCTGATGTAAGGAGAGGACTCTGATGTACGGAGAGGACTCTGATGTAAGGGGGGAGTCTGATGTACGGAGAGGACTCTGATGTAGGGAGAGGACTCTGATGTAAGGAGAGGACTCTGATGTAAGGAGAGGACTCTGATGTACGGAGAGGACTCTGATGTACGGAGAGGACTCTGATGTAAGGAGAGGACTCTGATGTACGGAGAGGACTCTGATGTAAGGAGAGGACTCTGATGTAAGGAGAGGACTCTGATGTAAGGGGGGAGTCTGATGTATGGAGAGGACTCTGATGTATGGAGAGGACTCTGATGTATGGAGAGGACTCTGATGTACGGAGAGGACTCTGATGTACGGAGAGGACTCTGATGTAGGGAGAGGACTCTGATGTAAGGAGAGGACTCTGATGTAAGGAGAGGACTCTGATGTAGGGAGAGGACTCTGATGTAAGGAGAGGACTCTGATGTAAGGAGAGGACTCTGATGTACGGAGAGGACTCTGATGTACAGAGAGGACTCTGATGTACGGAGAGGACTCTGATGTACGGAGAGGACTCTGATGTACGGAGAGGACTCTGATGTAGGGAGAGGACTCTGATGTATGGAGAGGACTCTGATGTACGGAGAGGACTCTGATGTAAGGAGAGGACTCTGATGTAAGGAGAGGACTCTGATGTAGGGAGAGGACTCTGATGTAAGGAGAGGACTCTGATGTAAGGAGAGGACTCTGATGTACGGAGAGGACTCTGATGTAAGGAGAGGACTCTGATGTACGGAGAGGACTCTGATGTACGGAGAGGACTCTGATGTAAGGAGAGGACTCTGATGTAAGGAGAGGACTCTGATGTAAGGAGAGGACTCTGATGTAAGGAGAGGACTCTGATGTACGGAGAGGACTCTGATGTAAGGAGAGGACTCTGATGTACGGAGAGGACTCTGATGTATGGAGAGGACTCTGATGTAAGGAGAGGACTCTGATGTATGGAGAGGACTCTGATGTACGGAGAGGACTCTGATGTAAGGAGAGGACTCTGATGTATGGAGAGGACTCTGATGTAAGGAGAGGACTCTGATGTATGGAGAGGACTCTGATGTACGGAGAGGACTCTGATGTAAGGAGAGGACTCTGATGTAAGGAGAGGACTCTGATGTACGGAGAGGACTCTGATGTAAGGAGAGGACTCTGATGTAAGGAGAGGACTCTGATGTATGGAGAGGACTCTGATGTACGGAGAGGACTCTGATGTACGGAGAGGACTCTGATGTACGGAGAGGACTCTGATGTAGGGAGAGGACTCTGATGTAAGGAGAGGACTCTGATGTAAGGAGAGGACTCTGATGTACGGAGAGGACTCTGATGTACGGAGAGGACTCTGATGTAGGGAGAGGACTCTGATGTACGGAGAGGACTCTGATGTACGGAGAGGACTCTGATGTATGGAGAGGACTCTGATGTACGGAGAGGACTCTGATGTAAGGAGAGGACTCTGATGTACGGAGAGGACTCTGATGTAAGGAGAGGACTCTGATGTATGGAGAGGACTCTGATGTACGGAGAGGACTCTGATGTAAGGAGAGGACTCTGATGTATGGAGAGGACTCTGATGTATGGAGAGGACTCTGATGTACGGAGAGGACTCTGATGTAAGGAGAGGACTCTGATGTATGGAGAGGACTCTGATGTAAGGAGAGGACTCTGATGTAAGGAGAGGACAGGGATGAATGGATGGTGAGCTCACTTACCCCTTGGCTCCTCCCATCCATATATATCTGAGGCTCAGCGTCAGGGAGTGGAGTGTGGGGGAGGGGTACAGATCTATCCCTCTCTCAGCTCTGTGTGCCCCCCCTGTGAGGCCAGATTCACTCACTAGTGTGGCCCCGTGTCTCATAGTGTGGCCCCTTGTCTCATAGTGTGACCCCTTGTCCTCTAGTGTGGCCCCGTGTCTGATAGTGGGCCCCCGTGTCTCATAGTGTGGCCCCGTGTGTCTCATAGTGTGGCCCCTTGTCTGATAGTGTGGCCCCGTGTCTCATAGTATGGCCCCTTGTCTGATAGTGTGGCCCCTTGTCTGATAGTGTGGCCCCGTGTCTCATAGTGTGGCCCCTTGTCTCATAGTGTGGCCCCTTGTCTGATAGTGTGGCCCCGTGTCTCATAGTATGGCCCCTTGTCTGATAGTGTGGCCCCTTGTCTGATAGTGTGGCCCCTTGTCTGATAGTGTGGCCCCGTGTCTCATAGTGTGGCCCCCGTGTCTCATAGTGTGGCCCCTTGTCTGATAGTGTGGCCCCGTGTCTCATAGTGTGGCCCCTTGTCTCATAGTGTGGCCCCTTGTCTGATAGTGTGGCCCCGTGTCTTGTAGTGTAGCCCTGTGTCTCATAGTGTGGCCCCTTGTCTGATAGTGTGGCCCCGTGTCTTGTAGTGTAGCCCTGTGTCTCATAGTGTGGCCCCCGTGTCTCATAGTGTGGCCCCCGTGTCTCATAGTGTGGCCCCTTGTCTGATAGTGTGGCCCTGTGTCTCATAGTGTGGCCCCTTGTCTGATAGTGTGGCCCCCTTGTCTGATAGTGTGGCCCCTTGTCCTGATAGTGTGGCCCCTTGTCCTGATAGTGTGGCCCTCATGTCTCATAGTGTGGTCCCGTGTCCTCTTACACTCCTTGAAGATGATTGGTTTATTTCCTATGCTGGGATCCCCATTGAGATATTTGTAGATTGTTATCATATCTCTTCTCCAGATATAATAAGTTCAGAGCTCCCAACCTTTCCTCATAGCTGAGATCCTCCTCCAGACTCTTTATCAGTGGGAATTCTTCAGCAGTCCCACTATTGTTATTCGTTTTTATTTATTCCGTACATTTTATGGCTCTGGGTAACTTCTGTATAATTTCATCTGATGATGGAACTTCTTCAACCTTTTTCTACTATTTATACTTTTTAACATTGAAGTCAATAGGAGCTTCAAATCCTTCAAATCTTCTTCCGCTCCCAAAACTTTCACCTCCAGACACCAAACTCTAAAATCTTCACAAAATATTCCTCTATCTGCTTTTATCTTTTCAGTTTGATTTCTTTTACAGTTTGTGTGGAAAACCTGTTTAAGTTTAGTGATTATTTCAGGAGATTCTATCGATTAAACAGAGTGTATTGGGCTGCTTAGAGTGGATGATGTCATAGCTGAGAGTGGATGATGTCATAGCTGAGAGTGGATGATGTCATAGTGCACAGAGCCTTCAAAGAGATCATCTTCTCTATAAATCGCTCTCACGCCCACAAGATCCGCTTGTCATACACAATTTATACATCGAATCGAAGGTATTTTTGTCTAGTTTCAGGCAATGTGCTCAGTTTTGTGATTCGCCTTTTACTTTTGGCTGCTTGAGCTTCCAAATGACAAGAGTTCTACACTGTCTTCCATTGACTGTCCTGTATAAAATTCTTCACATTTCCCAGAGAAACGCACAGCCAACTTCTTTCTTAAATCGCTGACATGCCGACATTTTTAAGTTTATCAACATAAATGTTATAGCGATACGTTCACAAAGACCTCGTGTCTCTAACGGTGAAGTCGCTGTTTCCATAGCATGTACTGTTGTGGATTTATTAAGGTTTGTTTGAATGCGTCTCTCACACTGTCTCTCATTAGGTGTGGAGATTAAAGCGGGGTTCCCGTGACCATTCCCATTTTTTTTTTTATCATTCTGACACATGTACAATCATTAAGTGACACTCCCTGTTTCAGTTGTTTTAAGCTGCTGCTGTCCGTTTTCGTTTTAAATAAATATTTATAAAACTCGATCATGGCCGTTCCCCGATGAAGCCCACAAACATGAATTTCCGGGATCTGGAGAATGCTGACCTCCCAGCATTCACCGCTATTTCCCGCGCATGCTCAGTATTTACGGTGAGCAGCCCTGTAAACTTCAGGGTTGCCATCACAACGGGTGGGCGTTGTCGTCGAAATCCCACGAGAACTGGCGGCAGGCCTCCGCAATGACTCCTGGGAATAATGACAGGAGCTCCCAGGAGACATTGCAGCTACAAAGGAAATTGGGAAATAGCCGCAGATGTCCCGCCCATATCCGCAGGGAGCGCAGAGATGGACATTGAAAAAACACAAAATATATATATCCGTTTATAACTGAATAGTCATGACATGTGATTGAGCAAAACTTGTAAAATAGGGTGGAGCTCCGCTTTAACCTTTAAATCTTCCACATCTTTCATATATTTAGTGAAATTCGTGTTTAAAACCATCCCTACTTTTCTCACTATTCTCACTTCAACTTTTTCTTACGGATTTCAGCTTTTCAGCATTCCCACTTCTCATTTTCTAGTTATCTTTGTTGCCCTTCTTTGTACTCGCTCCATTTCCAGTACATCCTTCCTGAGGACTGGTGCCCAGAACTGGACAGCATACTCCAGGTGCGGCCGGACCAGAGTCTTGTAGAGCGGGAGAATTATCGTTTTATCTCTGGAGTTGATCCCCCTTTTTAATGCCAATATTCTGTTTGCTTTATTAGCAGCAGCTTGGCATTGCATGTCATTGCTGAGCCTATCATCTACTAGGACCCCCAGGTCCTTTTCCATCCTAGATCCCCCCAGAGGTTCTCCCCCCAGTCTATAGATTGACTTCAGATTTTTACCACCCAAATGCATTATTTTACATTTTTCTACATTGAACCTCATTTGCCATGTAGTTGCCCCTCCCCCATTCATTTGTTCAGATCTTCTTGCAAGGTTTCCACATCCTGCGGAGAAGTTATTGCCCTGCTTAGCTTAGTATTGTCCACAAATACAGAGATTGAACTGTTTATCCCATCCCCCAGATCGTTTATGAACACATTAAATAGGATTGGTCCCAGCACAGAACCCTGGGGGACCCCACTACCCACCCCTGACCATTCTGAGTACTCCCCATTTATCACCACCCTCTGAACTCGCCCTTGTAGCCAGTTTTTTACCCAGGAATGAACCTTCTGGTCCACGTAGATGAAGCACCAAACCACATGGAGCCACGTGGTGTCTCTCCTAAGGGGTCTGTTCAGATGTTCCACCAAATGACTGGTAACCACACCCACTAACCACACCCCCTGTGCGAATCGCCATCGCGGTACTTCGGCTGATTTAAGAGCTCCAGGGGGCGCCACCCGCAATCCCTCCTGACTGAGAAGAGAACGGAGATGTACACAGAATACTGATTATGAACATCGATCGGTCTTCTCCCCCAGTCAGTCCCCTCCCCCCCCACAGTTACAAACACCTCCCTAGGACATACTTAACCCCTTGATCGCCCCCTAGTGTTAACCCCTTCCCTGCCAGTGACATTTACACATTAATCAGTGCATTAATATAGCTCTGATCGCTCTATAACTGTCAATGGTCCAAAAATGTGTCAAAAGTGTCCGACGTGTCCACCGCAATGTCGCAGTCCTGCTACAAATCGCAGATTGCCGCCATTACCAGTAAAATAAATAAACATGCCATAAATCGATCCCCTATTTTGTAGACACTATAAATTGTGCGCAAACCAATCAATAATCGCTTATTGAGATTTTTTTTTTCTTTACCAAATATATGTAGAAGAATATCGATCGGTCTAAACTGAGGAAGAAATTTGTTTTTTTAAATGGAATATTTATTATAGCAAAAAATAAAAAATATTGTTTTTTTGTTTTCAAACTTGTCGCTCTTTTTTGTTTATAGCGCAAAAAATAAAAACCGCAGAGATGATCAAATACCATCAAAATAAATCTCTATCTGTGGGAAGAAAAGGACGACAATTGTATTTGTGTCCAGCGTCGCACGACCGCGCAATTGTCAGTTAAAGCGACGTAGTGCCGAATCACAAAAAATGGCCTGGTCATGAAGGGGGGTAAAACCTTCCAGTCCTTTAGTGGTTAAATAAAGTCAATAAAAAAATTCTAACTGTTTAAAAAATGTAAAAAAATAATGAAGGGCTTGCGTTGGTCTCTGAAGAGCAGTCCACATTCAGATTGCTCTTCATAGGTGATTTGATGGGCAGTCAGGGGGAGTTGTTTTGCCTCGGCACCGCCTGCTTTAACCCTTTCATGTCTGCACCGAATTGTGGGGCTCACAGAGCAAAACCACTTCAATCGGTCAAATCCAGCAGGGGGTATAATTCATACTACATGGGATCAGTGGGAAGGGCTCAGAGGGAAGGGCCTGGAGGGAAGGGCCCCAGAGGGAAGGGCCCCGGAGAGAAGGGCCCCGTAGGGAAGGGCCCCGGAGGGAAGGGCCCCAGAGGGAAGGGCCCCAGAGGGAAGGGCCCCGGAGGGAAGGGCCCCGGAGGGAAGGGCACGGAGGGAAGGGTCCAGAGGGAAGGGTCCAGAGGGAAGGGTCCAGAGGGAAGGGCCCCAGAGGGAAGGGCCCCGGAGAGAAGGGCCCCGGAGGGAAGGGCTCGGAGGGAAGGGCACGGAGGGAAGGGTCCAGAGGGAAGGGTCCAGAGGGAAGGGCCCCAGAGGGAAGGGCCCCGGAGAGAAGGGCCCCGGAGGGAAGGGCTCAGAGGGAAGGGCACGGAGGGAAGGGTCCTGGAGGGAAGGGTCCAGAGGGAAGGGCCCCAGAGGGAAGGGCCCCGGAGAGAAGGGCCCCGGAGGGAAGGGTCCAGAGGGAAGGGCCTGGAGGGAAGAGCCCCGGAGGGAAGGGTCCAGAGGGAAGGGCCCCAGAGGGAAGGGTCCAGAGGGAAGCGCCTGGAGGGAAGGGCTCGGAGGGAAGGGCTCGGAGGGAAGGGCTCGGAGGGAAGGGCCCCGGAGGGAAGGGTCCAGAGGGAAGGGCCCTGGAGGGAAGGGTCCCGGAGGGAAGGGCTCCGGAGGGAAGGGCCCCGGAGGGAAGGGCCCCGGAGGGAAGGGTCCAGAGGGAAGGGCCCCGGAGGGAAGGGTCCAGAGGGAAGCACCTGGAGGGAAGGGCTCGGAGGGAAGGGCCCCGGAGGGAAGGGTCCAGAGGGAAGGGCCCTGGAGGGAAGGGTCCCAGAGGGAAGGGCTCCGGAGGGAAGGGTCCCGGAGGGAAGGGTCCAGAGGGAAGGGTCCCGGAGGGAAGGGCATGGAGGGAAGGGCCCCGGAGGGAAGGGCCCCGGAGGGAAGGGTCCAGAGGGAAGGGCCCCGGAGGGAAGGGTCCAGAGGGAAGCGCCTGGAGGGAAGGGCTCGGAGGGAAGGGCTCGGAGGGAAGGGCCCCAGAGGGAAGGGCCCTGGAGGGAAGGGTCCTGGAGGGAAGGGCTCCGGAGGGAAGGGCCCCGGAGGGAAGGGGCCAGAGGGAAGGGCCCCGGAGGGAAGGGTCCAGAGGGAAGCACCTGGAGGGAAGGGCTCGGAGGGAAGGGCCCCGGAGGGAAGGGTCCAGAGGGAAGGGCCCTGGAGGGAAGGGTCCCAGAGGGAAGGGCTCCGGAGGGAAGGGCCCCAGAGGGAAGGGTCCGGAGGGGAGGGCCCTGGAGGGAAGGGCACGGAGGGAAGGGCCCTGGAGGGAAGGGCCCCGGAGGGAAGGGCTCAAAGGGAAGGGCCCCGGAGGGAAGGGCCCCGGAGGGAAGGGCTCGGAGGGAAGGGCCCCAGAGGGAAGGGTCCAGAGGGAAGGGCCCTGGAGGGAAGGGTCCAGAGGGAAGGGCCCTGGAGGGAAGGGCACGGAGGGAAGGGCTCGGAGGGAAGGGCACGGAGGGAAGGGCCCCGGAGGGAAGGGCTCGGAGGGAAGGGCACGGAGGGAAGGGCACGGAGGGAAGGGCCCCGGAGGGGAGGGCACGGAGGGAAGGGCCCCGGAGGGAAGGGTCCAGAGGGAAGGGCCCCGGAGGGAAGGGTCCAGAGGGAAGCGCCTGGAGGGAAGGGCTCGGAGGGAAGGGCTCGGAGGGAAGGGCTCGGAGGGAAGGGCCCCGGAGGGAAGGGTCCAGAGGGAAGGGCCCTGGAGGGAAGGGTCCCGGAGGGAAGGGCTCCGGAGGGAAGGGCCCCGGAGGGAAGGGCCCCGGAGGGAAGGGTCCAGAGGGAAGCGCCTGGAGGGAAGGGCTCGGAGGGAAGGGCTCGGAGGGAAGGGCCCCAGAGGGAAGGGCCCTGGAGGGAAGGGTCCTGGAGGGAAGGGCTCCGGAGGGAAGGGCCCCGGAGGGAAGGGGCCAGAGGGAAGGGCCCCGGAGGGAAGGGTCCAGAGGGAAGCACCTGGAGGGAAGGGCTCGGAGGGAAGGGCCCCGGAGGGAAGGGTCCAGAGGGAAGGGCCCTGGAGGGAAGGGTCCCAGAGGGAAGGGCTCCGGAGGGAAGGGCCCCAGAGGGAAGGGTCCGGAGGGGAGGGCCCTGGAGGGAAGGGCACGGAGGGAAGGGCCCTGGAGGGAAGGGCCCCGGAGGGAAGGGCTCAAAGGGAAGGGCCCCGGAGGGAAGGGCCCCGGAGGGAAGGGCTCGGAGGGAAGGGCCCCAGAGGGAAGGGTCCAGAGGGAAGGGCCCTGGAGGGAAGGGTCCAGAGGGAAGGGCCCTGGAGGGAAGGGCACGGAGGGAAGGGCTCGGAGGGAAGGGCACGGAGGGAAGAGCCCCGGAGGGAAGGGCTCGGAGGGAAGGGCCCCGGAGGGAAGGGCACGGAGGGAAGGGCACGGAGGGAAGGGCCCCGGAGGGAAGGGCACGGAGGGAAGGGCCCCGGAGGGAAGGGTCCAGAGGGAAGGGCCCCGGAGGGAAGGGTCCAGAGGGAAGCGCCTGGAGGGAAGGGCTCGGAGGGAAGGGCTCGGAGGGAAGGGCTCGGAGGGAAGGGCCCCGGAGGGAAGGGTCCAGAGGGAAGGGCCCTGGAGGGAAGGGTCCCGGAGGGAAGGGCTCCGGAGGGAAGGGCCCCGGAGGGAAGGGCCCCGGAGGGAAGGGCCCCGGAGGGAAGGGTCCAGAGGGAAGCACCTGGAGGGAAGGGCTCGGAGGGAAGGGCCCCGGAGGGAAGGGTCCAGAGGGAAGGGCCCTGGAGGGAAGGGTCCCGGAGGGAAGGGCTCCGGAGGGAAGGGCCCCAGAGGGAAGGGTCCCGGAGGGAAGGGTCCAGAGGGAAGGGCCTGGAGGGAAGGGTCCCGAAGGGAAGGGCATGGAGGGAAGGGCCCCGGAGGGAAGGGCCCCGGAGGGAAGGGTCCAGAGGGAAGGGCCCCGGAGGGAAGGGTCCAGAGGGAAGCGCCTGGAGGGAAGGGCTCGGAGGGAAGGGCTCGGAGGGAAGGGCCCCGGAGGGAAGGGTCCAGAGGGAAGGGCCCCGGAGGGAAGGGTCCAGAGGGAAGCACCTGGAGGGAAGGGCTTGGAGGGAAGGGCCCCAGAGGGAAGGGCCCCGGAGGGAAGGGCCCCGGAGGGAAGGGCCCCGGAGGGAAGGGCTCCGGAGGGAAGGGCCCCAGAGGGAAGGGTCCAGAGGGAAGGGCCCTGGAGGGAAGGGCATGGAGGGAAGGGCCCCGGAGGGAAGGGCCCCGGAGGGAAGGGCTCGGAGGGAAGGGCCCCGGAGGGAAGGGCCCCGGAGGGAAGGGCTTGGAGGGAAGGGTCCAGAGGGAAGGGCCCTGGAGGGAAGGGTCCAGAGGGAAGGGCCCTGGAGGGAAGGGCACGGAGGGAAGGGCCCTGGAGGGAAGGGCACGGAGGGAAGGGCACGGAGGGAAGGGCCCCGGAGGGAAGGGCTCGGAGGGAAGGGCCCCGGAGGGAAGGGCCCCGGAGGGAAGGGCCCCAGATGGAAGGGTCCAGAGGGAAGGGCTCGGAGGGAAGGGCCTGGAGGGAAGGATTCCGGAGGGAAGGGCTCAAAGGGAAGGGTCTCAGAGGGAAAGGCCCCAGAGGGAAGGGCCCCAGAGGGAAGGGTCCAGAGGGAAGGGCTCGGAGGGAAGGGCCTGGAGGGAAGGATTCCGGAGGGAAGGGCTCAAAGGGAAGGGTCTCAGAGGGAAAGGCCCCAGAGGGAAGGGTCCAGAGGGAAGGGCTCGGAGGGAAGGGCCTGGAGGGAAGGATTCCGGAGGGAAGGGCTCAAAGGGAAGGGTCTCAGAGGGAAAGGCCCCAGAGGGAAGGGCCCCGGAGGGAAGGGCCCCAGAGGGAAGGGCCCCGGAAGGAAGGGCTCGGAGGGAAGGGCCTGGAAGGAAGGATTCTGGAGGGAAGGGCTCAAAGGGAAGGGTCTCAGAGGGAAAGGCCCCAGAGGAAAGGGCCCCGGAGGGAAGGGCCTCGGAGGGAAGGGCACGGAAGGAAGGGCCCTGGAGGGAAGGATTCTGGAGGGAAGGGTCCCGGAGGGAAGGGCACCAGAGGGAAGGGCTCGGAGGGAAGGACTCAGAGGGAAAGGGCACGGAAGGAAGGGCCCTGGAGGGAAGGATTCTGGAGGGAAGGGCCCCGGAGGGAAGGGCCCCAGAGGGAAGGGCTCGGAGGGAAGGACTCAGAGGGAAATGTCCCGGAGGGATGGGCTCGGAGGGAAGGGCCTGGAGGGAAGGGGCACGGAGGGAAGGGCTCGGAGGGAAGGGGCACGGAGGGAAGGGGCACAGAGGGAAGGGGCACAGAGGGAGGGGCACAGAGGGAAGGGCTCGGAGGGAAGGGGCACGGAAGGAAGGGCCCTGGAGGGAAGGATTCTGGAGGGAAGGGCCCCGGAGGGATGGGCTCGGAGGGATGGGCTCGGAGGGAAGGGGTACGGAGGGAAGGGCTCGGAGGGAAGGGGCACAGAGGGAAGGGGCACAGAGGGAGGGGCACAGAGGGAAGGGCCCCGGGGGGGAAAGGCCCTGGAGGAAAGGGCTCGGAGGGAAGGGGCACAGAGGAAAGGGGCACAGAGGGAAGGGCCCCGGAGGGAAGGGCTTGGAGGGAAGGGCCCCAGAGGAAAGGGCTCGGAGGGAAGGGCCCCGGGACTACACTACAGGATTGTAACAGACCGGGGACACCTTTGGGAACTCCAAAGAGAATAGTATTGCGGCGCACATGGAGACCCCTCCCCTTCCTGTCAAGTTATGTCCTGAGCTACATTCCTTTCTGAATATTGTGTCCGGGTTTCAGGTCGACTGAAACCCGGACAAATGATTCAAAACCTGGACTGTCCAGGTGAATCCTGGACAGGTGGGAACCCTAGACGTCATGCATTGGCGGCCCACCGATGCACAAAGTAGGCGGCAAGTGCAAGGGGAGGAGGCCACCAAGAGTGTGGAAAATAGGCATCAGCCCACGCCATGCCACATATAAGGCCGCCCGCCATAGACGGGTGAGGGGCACAACAAGGCCTCAGAGGAGGGGGAATGCAGAAGAAATAATCATATGAATATATACAGTCCTGGGGGGAGGGGTCCTGAGGCGGTACCCCAGAGACAACCATCAGAGGGTATCTAATGACAAATGGGACATATTGGTGATAATGGCAGATTTTGTGATCGGTATTCTTCTCTTCCTCCTCCCCGAGTACTTGACGCCTACTTTGTGCGTTGGTGAGCCGCGGATACATGACCCCCCCACCGTTTCTCATGGGGGGAGGGGAGCCGTGCACTCGCGGTCCGGGCATGGGCATACGCAGGTAGGGGCAAGGGGGGCGAGTGACACCTCTGGAAACGACAAGGGTCTGCAGTGGCCGCATCTGTAGCTGTGTTGGCTCTCTGGGTGCTGCAGATCTGTGTCATTGAGCTCTTTACTGCCACCTCTGGCTGCTTCCTGTATGTGCGCCCCTCGTGTTTGCTTTGCTGCCCTTTGTATTTTCACAGGAACATGTTGGGAACGGGACTTGGGAAAAGGAAGACCACCTTACAAGTGAAGGGAGGAGGCTGTGTACAGGGGGGCAGAGCTGTGGGGGGGGTCTGACATACAGTATCTGACAAAAGTAAGTACACCCCTCAGTGACATTTGTTTAAATCTTTTCTTCTATCTTTTCATGTGACAACACTGAAGAAATGACACTTGTCTACAATGTAAAGTAGTGAGTGTACAGCTTGTATAACAGTGTAAATTTACTGTCCCCTCAAAATAACTCAACACACAGCCATTAATGTCTAAACCGCTGGCAACAAAAGTCAGTATACCCCTAAGTGAAAATCTCCATATTGGGCCCAATTAGCCATTTTCCCTCCCCGGTGTCATGTGACTCGTTAGTATTACAAGGTCTCAGGTGTGAATGGGGAGCAGGTGTGTATAATTTGGTGTTATCGCTCTCACTCTCTCATACTGGTCACTGGAAGTACAACATGGCACCTCATGGCAAAGAACTCTCTGAGGATCTGATAAGAAGAATTGTTGCTCTACATAAAGATGGCCTAGGCTATAAGAAGATTGCCAAGACCCTGAAACTGATCTGCAGCACGGTGGCCAAGACCATACAGCGGTATAACAGGACAGGTTCCACTCAGAACAGGCCTCGTCATGGTCCACCAAAGAAGTTGAGGTCACGTGATCAGCGTCATATCCAGAGGTTGTCTTTGGGAAATAGACGTATGAGTGCTGCCAGCATTGCTGCAGAGGTTGTAGGGGTGGGGGGTCAGCCTGTCAGTGCTCAGACCATACGCCGCACACTGCATCAAATTGGTCTGCATGGCTGTCATCCCAGAAGGAAGCCTCTTCTAAAGATGATGGACAAGAAAGTCCACAAACAGTTTGCTGAAGACAAGCAGACTAAGGAGATGGATTACTGGAACCATGTCCTGTGGTCTGATGAGACCAAGATAAACGTATTTGGTTCAGATGGTGACAAGCGTGTGTGGGGGCAACCAGGTGAGGAGGACAAAGACAAGTGTGTCTTGTCTACAGTCAAGCATGGTGGTGGGAGTGTCATGGTCTGGGGCTGCATGAGTGCTGCCGGCACTGGGGGGCTACAGATCATTGAGGGAACCATGAATGCCAACATGTACTGTGACATACTGAAGCAGAGCATGATCCCCTCCCTTCAGAGACTGGACCGCAGGGCAGTATTCCAACATGATAACCACCCCAAACACACCTCCAAGACCACCACTGCCTTGCTAAAGAAGCTGAGGGTAAAGGTGATGGACTGGCCAAGCATGTCTCCAGACCTAAACCCTATTGATCATCTGTGGGACATCCTCAAACGGAAGGTGGAGGAGCACAAGGTCTCTAACATCCACCAGCTCTGTGATGTCATCATGGAGGAGGGGAAGAGGACTCCAGTGACAACCTGTGAAGCTCTGGTGACCTCCATGTCCAAGAGGGTTAAGGCAGTGCTGGAAAATAATGGTGACCACACAAAATATTGACACTTTGGGCCCAATATGGAGATTTTCACTTAGGGGTGTACTGACTTTTGTTGCCAGCGGTTTAGACATTAATGGCTGTGTGTTGAGTTATTTTGAGGGGACATTAAATTTACACTGTTATACAAGCTGTACACTCACTACTTTACATTGTAGACAAGTGTCATTTCTTCAGTGTTGTCACATGAAAAGATAGAAGAAAAGATTTACTAAAATGTCACTGAGGGGTGTACTTACTTTTGTCAGATACTGTATATACAGATCAGGGGGCAGCTGAGTGCATACAGGTATGATCAGTGATGGGGGGTGCCAGAAAGATCATATCATCTGTCCTGTACTGTATACAGCTATATACACCCACCCTCCTTCCTGTATATACTAATCCCATCCACCCCCTATATATACACATACTGTACAGGCCAAATTTGGTGGGCACATGCCTGCCCTTTATGTGATAATGACTAAGCCCCTCCCCTTCAGGACATTGTCAAAAATGGGCGGAGCATGAGTGACCTAAAATTATGCCCCCCCCCCCCCGAAAAAAGTTCTGTGGACGCCCATGGGTCCGGGGTCTGAGCCCTATCACTGATCATCCTCGATCACTGGCGCACTCTGTGCATCAAACATCATCACATTTTGGGATGACGCGGCGGAGCGTGCCCGCACCTACAGTGGCCGTACCGCGCATGCGCGGGTGTTTTAAATGATATTTAGAGGGGTGTGTCTGCAGATGCTGCTGAATTGGATGGTACAATGTGGTGGGGGTGGGGTGGGGGGGGATTGTCTTGACTTTCTGAAATCAGACAAGGTAGGTATGAAGGACCGGTGATACCCGTACTCTGTATGGTTGATCTCTTTTTTGGGGGGACTGCTATTCTGGTTTTGTATGTTCCCCTTTGTGGGAACCTCTCATCAAACTTCAACCATTCCCTCTATATATTCCCAATACTTACCGGGGAAGAGATTCCAGACTGCACCCCTTTATAGGGAGTCTATGATGAATATCGGAGAGGGACATTATTTGTTATAAATATGGGGGGACAACTATGACCTTCCCGTTATTCTACCATTATCTAGATTCTAGGTGTGACATCATCACTCATGGAAACTCCCCACCAGCCGGACTTTCTTGCCTGTGCCCTCGGATCCTTGTGAGGGGTATTCGAGGCCTTGGGGGCCCCCCTTACCCTGGGGGATCCACTCTGAGGGGATTACTATAACCCTGATGCAGACCTACCCTTAGTTCTTTTATATGTGATGAGTCTATTACAGGCGGTGATGTTGGGATGTATAATCCCCCACCAGTACAACTAAGGATGAGCTCAGGCATGTTCACAACTCGAGGTTCCCGATCCACCAGGAAGCTGACACTCCTCGAGGTTCCCGATCCCATCAGGAAGCTGACACTCCTCGAGGTTCCCGATCCCACCAGGAAGCTGACACTCCTCGAGGTTCCCGATCCCGCCAGGAAGCTGACACTCCTCGAGCTTCCCGATCCCGCCAGGAAGCTGACACTCCTCGAGGTTCCCGATCCCGCCAGGAAGCTGACACTCCTCGAGCTTCCCGATCCCGCCAGGAAGCTGACACTCCTCGAGCTTCCCGATCCCGCCAGGAAGCTGACACTCCTCGAGGTTCCCGATCCCGCCAGGAAGCTGACACTCCTCGAGGTTCCCAATCCCGCCAGGAAGCTGACACTCCTCGAGCTTCCAGATCCCGCCAGGAAGCTGACACTCCTCGAGCTTCCCGATCCCGCCAGGAAGCTGACACTCCTCGAGCTTCCCGATCCCGCCAGGAAGCTGACACTCCTCGAGGTTCCCGATCCCACCAGGAAGCTGACACTCCTCGAGGTTCCCGATCCCGCCAGGAAGCTGACACTCCTCGAGGTTCCCGATCCCACCAGGAAGCTGACACTCCTCGAGGTTCCCGATCCCACCAGGAAGCTGACACTCCTCGAGCTTCCCGATCCCGCCAGGAAGCTGACACTCCTCGAGGTTCCCGATCCCGCCAGGAAGCTGACACTCCTCGAGCTTCCCGATCCCGCCAGGAAGCTGACACTCCTCGAGGTTCCCGATCCCGCCAGGAAGCTGACACTCCTCGAGGTTCCCAATCCCGCCAGGAAGCTGACACTCCTCGAGCTTCCAGATCCCGCCAGGAAGCTGACACTCCTCGAGCTTCCCGATCCCGCCAGGAAGCTGACACTCCTCGAGCTTCCCGATCCCGCCAGGAAGCTGACACTCCTCGAGGTTCCCGATCCCGTCAGGAAGCTGACACTCCTTGAAGTTCCCGATCCCGCCAGGAAGCTGACACTCCTCGAGCTTCCCGATCCCGCCAGGAAGCTGACACTCCTTGAGGTTCCCGATCCCACCAGGAAGCTGACACTCCTCGAGGTTCCCGATCCCGCCAGGAAGTTGACACTCCTCAAGGTTCCCGATCCCACCAGGAAGCTGACACTCCTCGAGGTTCCCGATCCCACCAGGAAGCTGACACTCCTCGAGGTTCCCGATCCCACCAGGAAGCTGACACTCCTCAAGGTTCCCAATCCCACCAGGAAGCTGACACTCCTCGAGGTTCCCGATCCCGCCAGGAAGCTGACACTCCTCGAGGTTCCCGATCCCGCCAGGAAGCTGACACTCCTCGAGGTTCCCGATCCCGCCAGGAAGCTGACACTCCTCGAGGTTCCCGATCCCGCCAGGAAGCTGACACTCCTCGAGGTTCCCGATCCCGCCAGGAAGCTGACACTCCTCGAGCTTCCCGATCCCGCCAGGAAGCTGACACTCCTCGAGGTTCCCGATCCCGCCAGGAAGCTGACACTCCTCGAGGTTCCTGATCCCGCCAGGAAGCTGACACTCCTCGAGCTTCCAGATCCCGCCAGGAAGCTGACACTCCTCGAGCTTCCCGATCCCGCCAGGAAGCTGACACTCCTCGAGCTTCCCGATCCCGCCAGGAAGCTGACACTCCTCGAGCTTCCCGATCCCGTCAGGAAGCTGACACTCCTCGAGGTTCCCGATCCCGCCAGGAAGCTGACACTCCTCGAGCTTCCCGATCCCGCCAGGAAGCTGACACTCCTCGAGCTTCCCGATCACGCCAGGAAGCTGACACTCCTCGAGGTTCCCGATCCCGCCAGGAAGCTGACACTCCTTGAGGTTCCCGATCCCGCCAGGAAGCTGACACTCCTCGAGGTTCCCGATCCCACCAGGAAGCTGACACTCCTCGAGGTTCCCGATCCCGCCAGGAAGCTGACACTCCTCGAGGTTCCCAATCCCACCAGGAAGCTGACACTCCTCGAGGTTCCTGATCCCGCCAGGAAGCTGACACTCCTTGAGGTTCCCGATCCCGCCAGGAAGCTGACACTCCTTGAGGTTCCCAATCCCATCAGGAAGCTGACACTCCTCGAGGTTCCCGATCCGCCAGGAAGCTGACACTCCTCAAGCTTCCCGATCCCGCCAGGAAGCTGACACTCCTCGAGCTTCCCGATCCCGCCAGGAAGCTGACACTCCTTGAGGTTCCCAATCCGTCAGGAAGCTGACACTCCTCGAGGTTCCTGATCCTGCCAGGAAGCTGACACTCCTTGAGCTTCCCAATCCCATCAGGAAGCTGACACTCCTCGAGGTTCCCGATCCCGAGAGGAAGCTGACACTCCTCGAGCTTTCCGATCGCGCCAGGAACCTGACACTCCTCGAGGTTCCCGATTCGCCAGGAAGCTGACACTCCTCGAGGTTCCCGATCCCCCCAGGAAGCTGACACTCCTTGAAGTTCCCGATCCCGCCAGGAAGCTGACACTCCTTGAGGTTCCCGATCTGCCAGGAAGCTGACACTCCTCGAGCTTCCCGATCCCACCAGGAAGCTGACACTCCTCGAGCTTCCCGATCCTGCCAGGAAGCTGACACTCCTCAAGCTTCCTGATCCTGCCAGGAAGCTGACACTCCTCGGGGTTCCCGATCCCGCCAGGAAGCTGACACTCCTTGAGGTTCCCGATCCACCAGGAAGCTGACACTCCTTGAGGTTCCCGATCCACCAGGAAGCTGACACTCCTCGAGGTTCCCGATCCTGCCAGGAAGCTGACACTCCTCGGGGTTCCCGATCCCGCCAGGAAGCTGACACTCCTTGAGATTCCCGATCCACCAGGAAGCTGACACTCCTTGAGGTTCCCGATCCACCAGGAAGCTGACACTCCTCGAGCTTCCCGATCCCGCCAGGAAGCTGACACTCCTCGAGGTTCCGGATCCCTCCAGGAAGCTGACACTCCTCGAGGTTCCCGATCCCAGCAGGAAGCTGACACTCCTCGAGTTTCCCGATCCCGCCAGGAAGCTGACACTCCTTGAGGTTCCCGATCCCGCCAGGAAGCTGACACTCCTCGAGGTTCTCGATCCCCCAGGAAGCTGACACTCCTCAGCGCTAATCATAGGCAGTGAGACATTTCTCGATCTGTGCAGCCACGGATCACTGCCTGAGGTTAGCGCTGCGGAGTGTCAGCTTCCTGGTGGGATCAGGAACCTCGAGGAGTGTCAGCTTCCTGGCAGGATCGGGAACCTCGAGTTGCGAACATGCCTGAGCTCATCCTTATTTACAACATGTGTATACTTCTTACCTCTTCCTGTTCTGTTGTAGAATGTCCTCAATTTATGATCTTCTCTCTTACATGCCCCTGAAGAAGGGATATACATTTTCTCCTGAAACGCGTCGGACATAATGGGAAGAGACTGTCACATAAATATACAGCTCTACATGAGCCCCCGTGCACGATGCTGTTTTATGCAACTTCTGGGGATGTATGCACCAATGTTTTTTAATTGTGTATAAATAAACTTTATATTTTTATACTAAATCAATTTCATATTTTGAGTCTGCCTTTAAAGTCCCAGACCAATAGTACCGGGGGGGTACTTTTCTGATTTCTCTTTCAAATTTAAGGGGTGTTGGCAACAAAATTTAGGTCTTTACACAGTGGTTCAACTTTTCCATACAGAGTGCAGGGTTCAGGGGTGTGCTATGTACAGAAGTGCAGAGTTCAGGGGTGCGCTATGTGCAGAGTTCAGGGGTGCGCTGTGTGCAAAGTTCAGGGGTGCGCTATTTACAGAGTGCAGGGTTCAGGGGTGTGCTATGTACAGAGTGCAGGGTTCAGGGGTGTGATATGTACAGAGTGCAGGGTTTAGGGGTGTGCTATGTACAGAGTGCAAAGTTCAGGGGTGCCCTGTGTACAGAGTACAGAGTTCAGGGTGTGCTATGTACAGAGTGCAGGGTTCAGGGGTGCGCTATGTACAGAGTGCAGAGTTCAGGGGTGCGCTATGTACAGAGTGCAGGGCTCAGGAGGACGCTATGTACAGAGTGCAGGGTTCAGGGGTGTGCTATGCACAGAGTGCAGAGTTCAGGGGTGTGCTATATACAGAGTGCAGAGTTCAGGGGAGTGCTTTGTACAGAGTGCAGGGTTCAGGGGTGCGCTATGTACAGAGTGCAAAGTTCAGGGCTGTGCTATGTACAGAGTGCAGGGTTCAGGGGTGCCCTGTGTACAGAGTACAGAGTTCGGGGTGCGCTATGTACAAAGTGCAAAGTTCAGGGGTGCCCTGTGTACAGAGTACAGAGTTCGGGGTGTGCTATGTACAGAGTGCAGGGTTCAGGGGTGCGCTATGTACAGAGTGCAGAGTTCAGGGGTGCGCTATGTACAGAGTGCAGGGTTCAGGGGTGTGCTATGTACAGAGTGCAGGGTTCAGGTGTGCGCTATGTACAGAGTGCAGGGTTCAGGTGTGCGCTATGTACAGAGTGCAAGGTTCAGTAGTGCGCTATGTACAGAGTGCAGGGTTCAGGGGTGTGCTATGAACAGAGTGCAGGGTTCAGGGGTGTGCTATGTGCAGAGTGCATAGTTCAGGGGTGTGCTGTGTACAGAGTGCAGGTTTCAGGGGTGTGCTATGTACAGAGTGCAGGGTTCAGGGGTGTGCTATGTACAGAGTTCAGGGTTCCAGGGTGCGCTATGTGCAGAGTTCAGGGGTGAGTTATGTACAGAGTGCATAGTTCAGGGGTGCGCTATGTACAGAGTGCAGGGTTCAGGACTGTGCTATGTACAGAGTGTAGGGTTCAGGGATGCGCTGTGTACAGAGTGCAGAGTTCAGGGGTGTGCTATGTACAGAGTGCAGAGTTCAGTGGTGTGCTATGTACAGAGTGCAGAGCTCAGGGGTGCGCTATGAACAGAGTGCAGGGTTCTGGGGTGTGCTATGTACAGAGTGCATAGTTCAGGGATGTGCTATGTACAGAGTGCATAGTTCAGGGGTGTGTTGTGTACAGAGTGCATAGTTTAGGGGTGTGTTGTGTACAGAGTGCAGGGTTCAGGGGTGTGCTATGTGCAGAGTACAGGGTTCAGGGATTTGCTGTACACAGAGTGCAGGGTTCAGGGGTGCGCTATGTACAGAGTTCAGGGGTGAGCTATGTACAGAGTGCAGAGTTCAGGGGTTCACTATGTACAGAGTGCAGAGTTAATATAGGTCATTGACCTGACTTATATGTCTTCTTTCTGTCACACACCCATCACTCACCTGTCCTATACCTCTGATCACTATTACACACCCGTCACTCACTTGTCCTATACCTCTGATCACTATTACACACCTGTCACTCACCTGTCCTATACCTCTGATCACTATTACACACCCGTCACTCACCTGTCCTATACCTTTGATCACTATTAAACACATGTCACTCACCTGTCCTATACCTCTGATCACTATTAAACACGTCACTCACCTGTCCTATACCTCTGATCACTATCACACACCCATCACTCACCTGTCCTATACCTTTGATCACTATGACACACCTGTCACTCACCTGTCCTATACCTCTGATCACTATCACACACCCATCACTCACCTGTCCTATACCTCTGATCACTATCACACACCCATCACTCACCTGTCCTATACCTCTGATCACTATCACACACCCATCACTCACCTGTCCTATACCTCTGATCACTATTACACATCTTTCACTCACCTGTCCTATACCTCTGATCACTATGACACACCTGTCACTCACCTGTCCTATACCTCTGATCACTATTACACACCTGTCACTCACCTGTCCTATACCTTTGGTCACTATCACACACCCATCACTCACCTGTCCTATACCTCTGATCACTATTACACATCTTTCACTCACCTGTCCTATACCTCTGATCACTATTACATACCTGTCACTCACCTGTAATATACCTCTGATCACTATTACACATCTTTCACTCACCTGTCCTATACCTCTGATCACTATTACACACCTGTCACTCACCTGTCCTATACCTCTGATCACTATGACACACCTGTCACTCACCTGTCCTATACCTCTGATCACTATTACACACCTGTCACTCACCTGTCCTATACCTTTGGTCACTATCACACACCCATCACTCACCTGTCCTATACCTCTGATCACTATTACACATCTTTCACTCACCTGTCCTATACCTCTGATCACTATTACATACCTGTCACTCACCTGTAATATACCTCTGATCACTATTACACATCTTTCACTCACCTGTCCTATACCTCTGATCACTATTACACACCTGTCGCTCACCTGTCCTATACCTCTGATCACTATTACACACCTGTCACTCACCTGTCCTATACCTCTGATTACTATCACACACCTGTCACTCACCTGTCCTATACCTCTGATCATTATTACACACCTGTCAGTTTTCATATCCTCTATATTAATCTTTGAATGACATTAATAAACCATAGAGACATGAGCCTTCATTCACCTGTATTATTTTTCCACACCTGTCACCCCTCTCTACTATGAACGGTACACTGAATGACATGTGGAGGTCTATGACTAAGCACAGATAATCATGAACACCTGTCACTCACCTGTGAAGTCTGGTGCTCACCTACCACCACCTGGAATGACTTCCTCTTCTAGTTTTGTTACCTCCTCATTCAGACATGAAGTGACCCATTCCTGCTCTCCTCTGCCCACTTACCTGCCAGGTTGGTGTAGGTATCAGAAGTTTTCTCTTGGGTCCTCTGTACTTCTTGCTGTCTGTTCCCTTCCTCGGAGTCTGGGGACCCATCAATAGGTTCCTGAGAGTAGAGAGCGTCAGATGAGTCTCTGAAGCTGGGAAGAGCGGTGCTGATGGTCACCATGGATGGAAGACCTTGTCCCAAGCTGGCACAGAAACTGTTATTCAAGCGTCCAGTGAAAGGGGTGACAGGTCCCAGCGGGGGGAGTGGAGACGGAGGCATCACAAGGGGTCTATAGGGCATGTACATGGGGTACCCAGTGTAAAGAACATGTCCTGGCCGAGCAGGTGGGCTTCCAATCAGGGAGTCTATGGAGAAAGTACTGGCCACCCCACTGGGTCGCTGCATCGTCCTTATTGTCCCTCTGCTGGGTGGTATTCAGGAGATGTGAGACTATGGAAGGAACTGTCAGTATGAGAAGAGCCGAGTGTCACATCAGGAGGAGGAGGAGGGGGGCAGCGGAGGAGGGGGGGCTCCCATCATCTATCTTCACTCCTTACGCATCACTTCTTCAGTCATCCTGAGAAGATCTCTGGCTGCCCAGACACCAGGGACAATGCCAGGCTGGAGAGGGACACCCAATGCCAAGACCAAACTTCTTCCCAAAGAACTTTTCTCTATCCGGGTCCAAATCACCAAACAAGAGGGGCACCAAGAAACACCTTCCCGGAACAAGAGCCAGAAAATGAGAGACAGAGAGGAAAAAGGAGAGAGAAAAGAGAGAGGCAGAAAATGAGAGAGAGACTTTCCAAGAGCAAGAGCCAAAAAAAGAGAAAGAGGAAGAAGGAGAGAGAAGATGAAGAACGAGGGAGGGGGAGCAGAATAAGAGGAAGAAAGAATTTATGAGAACAAGAGGCAGAAATAGAGAGAGAGAATAAATGAGATAGAAGAAAAAGAGAGAGATAGAAAGGAAAAAGGAGAGAAAATGAAAGAGAGACACCAAAATACTTTCCGAGAACAAGAGCCAGAAAAAGAGAAAGGAGAGAGGAAGAAGGAGGCAGAAAAAGAGAGAGAGAAGAGAGAGGAAGAAGGAGGCAGAAAAAGAGAAAGAGGAAGAAGGAGAGAGAAGATGAAGAATGAGGGAGGGGGAGCAGAATAAGAGGAAGAAAGAATTTATGAGAACAAGTGGCAGAAATAGAGAGAGAGAATAAATGAGATAGAAGAAAAAGAGAGAGATAGAAAGGAAGAAGGAGAAGAAGATGGAGAATGAGGAAGAGGGGGAGCAGAACGCAAAAAGAGAGACACAAAGAAAAACTTTCCAAGAACAAGAGCCAGAAATAGAGAGACAGAGAGGAAAAAGAAGAAAGAAAAAATAGAGTAGAGAGAAGGAAAAAAAGAGATAGGAATAGAAGAAAAGAAGAAGAATTGGAAAGAAGGGAAAGAATAAAAGAGAAATGAAGAAAGACTTTCCGAAAGCAAAAGCCAGAAAAATAGAGAGAGAATGAGAGAGGAAGAAGGAGAGGAAGAAGGAGAGAGAGAAGGAGAAAGAGGAAGAAGGAGAGAGAGAAGGAGAAAGAGGAAGAAGGAGAGAGAGAAGGAGAAACAGGAAGAAGGAGAGAGAGAAGGAGAAAGAGGAAGAAGGAGAGAGAGAAGGAGAAAGAGGAAGAAGGAGAGAGGAAGAAGGAGAGAGAGAAGGAGAGAGGAAGAAGGAGAGAGAGAAGTGGAGAGGAAGAAGGAGAGAGAGAAGGAGAAAGAGGAAGAGACAGAGAAGATGAAGAATGAGAGACAAGGAGATAGAGAGAGGGGGAGAAGAACGGGAGAGGGAGACACGAAGAAAGACTTTCTGAGAACAGGAACCAGACAAATAGAGGAGGAGCGAGAAAGAAGAAGAAAGAAAGTGAATAGAGAAGAAGTTGGGAGAAATAGAAGGAGAGAGAGGAAAAGAGAAAGAAAACACAGAAGAAGAGAGGTAGGAAGAAAGAGAGAATTTGGTGAAAGAGGGATAGAGAGAGAGAAATAGAGAAGGAAGAAATAGAAGGCAGTAAAAGATGAGGAAAGGGAAATGGTGATAGAAGAAGAAAATAGAGTTCATGGACCAGAAGGGTTAGATGCCATAGACCAGGAGCAGTGCCAAAGACCAGGCAGCCATAGGGCTAATGCAATAGACAAGAAAGTCTGCCAACATCCATGTTATAGATCAGGACAGGCCCAGTAACAATGCCATAGGCCAGGACTGTCCAAGGAACAGTGCAAAGAACAGTGCCAAAGATAACACAGCCCCATGAACCATGCTATAGACCAGAAACAATGCCAAGAACAATGTTTTAGACCGGGACCAGCCCAAGAACAGAAGGGTTAGGTGCCATAGACCAGGCAGCCCCAATAACAGGGCCATATAGGGAGGCAGTACCAGGAACCCTCTCGAGACTATAGGAGTGGGGGGGACCCGGGTCACAGACAGGACAGGACCCCAGTACAGTGGCGGGCCAGGCGGGGGTCAGTGGGTTTCGGGAAGTATTGGGGTTGTTATCTGGGGAATCATCTGGAATGTGAATCTTGTCTTTCCTTCCCTCCAGTGTATTGCGTTCCCCATTCCGGGGTTAATGGTTCCATTCTAACCTGGCTCTGGTTGTGGATTGCCGTGATCGGCAGAGCCAGGGGTTAATAATGAGCCCCCCCCCCCAATATGCTGATTTGTGTCTTCCTGCCTCTGATTAGACCTATTCAGCTGCCTGTCTGATTACTGGAGAGGGGCTCGGCTGATTAGCGCTCAGGGTCAGAGATGCTAATTACTGCGGTAATTACTGACACGTCTTCCTGGCCTCGCAGGACCCGCGTTCGCCTGGCCAGAAGATGGGAGGTCAACTGTAGGAAAAGCTCTTCTACAAGGAAGTGTGGGTGATTGGGGGCACAGGCCAGGCCGGGGGAGGGGACAACAAACTTACTATGAAAAGTTCTGACATATTCCGTTCTCCCCCACTCTCCTAATATGAGCTCATAGACCCCCCAGTCAGTGTGATGCCCCCCATATCTCTTCAGGTATTTATATACTCCGCATCAATGACCCCCATTATATACGCCCCCCGAGAACATTCCCATCTACATCGGGTTGTCCCCTCCGCAATTCCCAGATCAAAACAGGTGAATGGAGGAGTGAGAATGAAGATTGCAATCTTCCTCAAAGGAGCCCTCAGAAAATCATTGCTACCTCCAAAATCTGACCACTCGTACCATAGAAACCCCTTCCAATACTGGAGGTGTGATCGTCTTCCCTCCATATCTGCCCGTTCCTCATCTGCCAAACATTCACATTGCTCTCAATAATCAGTTATCTTTTCCAAATTAAAGAAGTCCAATATCATGAATAAGTCTCCAGATGTCTTCAAAACTGCTTCTTACTCTATGGCCACCATGACTGGGACCCCAGAAGAGATTCGTCCTAGGGGGCCACACATTATTTCTGGGCTCTACTTCATGTCTTATTAACATTTCATCTGCAAACTTTTTTTATTCTTTATTTCTGTAATTTATGCACTCAAAGAGAAAACAAAAAATACAAAGTATATACAGTATATAGATGAGAAGTATATGACCCCCTCCCCATTCAGAAGTCTGCGCCCCCTTAGTTCTTTATCTTGTGTATTGCCCCCTTTATCACCAATGACAGCTGTGAGTCCTCTGTAATAGTTGTCTATGAGGAGTTCTTGGTGATGGTAGAGCTGCCCATTGGTCACACATTGCCTCCAGGTCATGCCAAGTCTTTGGTGGTCTTCTATTAGACCTCCCCAGATTGGCTCGATAATATGAAGGTCAGGAGATGGCCACTCCAGAAACGTCACCTTTTTCTGCTGTAACCACTGGAGGGTCAGCTTGGCCTTGTGCTTCAGGTCATTGTCCTGCTGGAGGGTCAGCTTGGCCTTGTGCTTTGGGTCATTGTCCTGCTGGAGGGTCAGCTTGGCCTTGTGCTTCAGGTCATTGTCCTGCTGGAGGGTCAGGTTGGCCTTGTGCTTCAGGTCATTGTCCTGCTGGAGGGTCAGCTTGGCCTTGTGCTTTGGGTCATTGTCCTGCTGGAGGGTCAGCTTGGCCTTGTGCTTTGGGTCATTGTCCTGCTGGTAAGTCAGCTTGGCCTTGTGCTTTGGGTCATTGTCCTGCTGGAGGGTCGGCTTGGCCTTGTGCTTTGGGCCATTGTCCTGCTGGAGGGTCAGCTTGGCCTTGTGCTTTGGGTCATTGTCCTGCTAGAGGGTCAGCTTGGCCTTGTGCTTTGGGTCATTGTCCTGCTGGTAAGTCAGCTTGGCCTTGTGCTTTGGGTCATTGTCCTGCTGGAGGGTCGGCTTGGCCTTGTGCTTTGGGTCATTGTCCTGCTGGAGGGTCGGCTTGGCCTTGTGCTTTGGGTAATTGTTGTTCTGTAAAGTCCAAAAGCATCCCATGCGCAACTTTCCTGCAGAAGAATGCAAATTGTCTACCAGTATTTTCTGATAACATGCTGCATTCATCTTCCATCAATGTTCACAAGATTTCCCCCCCCCCATGCCTTTACAGCTCACCCCCCCAAAAAAAAATCATCAATGAGCCACCACCATGCTTCACAGTGGGGATAGGATTCTTCCTCTCCAAACATAGCGCTTGTGACCATAAAGCTCTATTTTAGTCTCGTCACTCCAGATTACAGAGTGCCAGAAGCTGGGAGGCGTGTCAAGGTGTTGTCGGCCATATTGTAACCAGGCTTTTTTGTGGCATTGGCCCAGTAAAGGCTTCTTTCTGGCAACTCCACCATGCAGCTCATCTTTGTCCAAGTATTTTTGTATTGTGCTCCTTGAAACAACCACATCACCCTGCAGGAGGATTGGGGGGCCCTGAAGGTGAATGACCGGGCACTGCAGGAGGATGGGGGGGCTTCTGAAGGAGCATGGGGGCTCTGAAAAAGTATGGGGGGCTCTGCAGGAGGATGGTGTTTTTTTCAGAAAGATGGGGGGCCCTGGCAGGAGGATGGGGGGTTTTGCAGGAGGATGGAGGGCTCTACAGGAGCATGGGAGCTCTGCAGGAGCATGGGGGGCTTGGCAGGAGGATGGGAGGCCCTGCAGGAGCATGGGGGGCTCTGCAGGAGGTTGGGGGGTTTTGCAGGAGGATGGTGGGGGCTCTGCAGGAGAATGAAGGGGCTCTGCAGGAGGATGGGAGGCCCTGCAGAAGCATGGGGAATCTGCAGGAAGTTGGGTAGTTTTGCAGGAGGATGAGGAAACTCTGCAGCAGCATGGGGGGCTCTGCAGGAGGATGGAGGGCCCTGCAGTAGAATGGGGGGTTCTGCAGAAGCATGGGTGCCCTGCAGGAGGATGGGGGCTCTGCAGGAGCATGGGGGCCCTGCAGGAGGATGGGGGTTTTGCAGGAGGATGAGGGGCTCTGCAGAAGCATGGGGGGCTCTGCGGGAGGATGGGGGGCTCTGCAGTAGGATAGGAGCTCTGTAGGAGCATGGGGGGCTCTGCAGGAGCATGGGGGCTCTGCAGGAGGATGGGGAGCCCTTCAGGATGATGGGGGGCTCTGCAGGAGGATGGGGGGCTCTGCCGGAGGATAGGAGCTCTGCAGGAGGATGGGGGGCTCGGCAGGAGGATGGGGGGCTCTGCCGGAGGATAGGGGCTCTGCAGGAGCATGGGGGGCTCTGCAGGAGAATGAGGGCCCTACAGGATGATGGGGGGCTCTGCAGGAGGATGGGGGGGCTCTGCCGGAGGATAGGAGCTCTGCAGGAGGATGGGGGGCTCTGCAGGAAGATCAGGATGGCGGACAGGTTCTGTGCAGAGTATTCTCAGTGACGGGGATTCTGGGATTTTTTTCACATCTTTACACTCCCAATCATCCGAATTTTGGTGTTAAATTTACCTACAACTAGGGGGCGCTCTCAGATATCGCCCTCTCAGGGTTGCATTGCTCTCAGTAGGTCGGCTGACTCATAGACTTCCATTGTGAGAAGGAGCAGTAAAGCGCAGTCACTGTGCGGTGCTGCAAAGCAGGAAGCAGAGGATGACCATATCATAAGGGGACATGACTGCCCCCGGGGCGGGTACTATACACGGGTACAAGGGCATTCTAATAAGATTACTGACATCAGACCGATCCCCTTCATATGTACTGCACCCCCATTCCTGCTATTAGGGGGAGGAAGAGGAAAGGGAAGTGTCGCCATCTTGTGAGGTGATACAGAAAGCAGCAAATTTCCATTCCTATAGGAGACATAAATGTGTCACTTCTGTGTCATCGGGGTACCGGGGGGTACCAGGGTAACAATAGCCAATGCAGTCCGTGCGGCTGCAAAGGGGCCTGGAGTTGGAAGGAGGCCATGTGACCCTGACCCCCCATGTTACTGACCCCGTCCCCCCTCATGTTACTGACCCTGCCCCCCCATGTTACTGACCCCGTCCCCCCTCATGTTACTGACCCTGCCCCCCCATGTTACTGACCCTGTCTCCCCCCATGTTACTGACCCTGCCCCCCATGTTATTGACCCCGTCCCCCCTCATGTTACTGACCCTGCCCCCCATGTTACTGACCCTGTCTCCCCCCAAGTTACTGACCCTGCCCCCCATGTTATTGACCCCGTCCCCCCTCATGTTACTGACCCTGCCCCCCATGTTACTGACCCCGTCCCCCCTCATGTTACTGACCCTGCCCCCCCATTTTACTGACCCCATCCCCCCTTATGTTACTAACCCTGCCCCCCCATGTTACTGACCCTGTCTCCCCTCATGTTACTGACCCTGTCCCCCATGTTATTGACCCCGTCCCCCCTCATGTTACCGACCCTGCCCCCCCATGTTATTGACCCCATCCCCCCTCATGTTACTGACCTCGTCCCCCCTCATGTTACTGACCCCATCCCCCCTCATGTTACTGACCCTGTTCCCCCTCATGTTACTGACCCCGTCCCCCCTCATGTTACTGACCCTGCCCCCCCATGTTACTGACCCCATCCCCCCTCATGTTACTGACCCCGTCCCCCCTCATGTTACTGACCCTGCCCCCCATGTTACTGACCCCATCTCCCCTCATGTTACTGACCCTGCCCCCCCATGTTACTGACCCCGTCCCCCCTCATGTTATTGACCCCATCCCCCTCATGTTACTGACCCATCCCCCCATGTTATTGACCCCGTCCCCCCTCATGTTACTGACCCTGCCCCCCCATGTTATTGACCCTGTGCCCCTGAGTTACTGACCCTGCCCCCATGTTATTTACCCTGTGCCCCCTCTGGTAATGACCCTGTCCTCCTCTGTTACTTTCCCTGTCCCCTCTCTGTTACTGACCCTGTCCCCCCCATGTTATTGACCCTGCCCCCCATGTTACTGACCCTGTCCCCCCTGTTACTTTCCCTGTCCCCCCTCTGTTACTTTCCCTGTCCCCCCTCTTTTACTGACCCTGTCCCCCTTCTGTTACTTTCCCTGTCCCCCCTGTTACTGACCATGTACCCCCTCTGTTACTGACCCTGCCGCCCATGTTACTGACCCTGTGCCCCCATGTTACTGACCCTGTGCCCCCATGTTACTGACCCTGTCCCCACTCTGTAAATCCGGGACAGTCCCTTCAAATCAGGGACCCTGTCCCCCATGTTATTGACCCCATCCCCTTCATGTTACTGACCCGTCCCCCCCATGTTATTGACCCCGTCCCCCCTCATGTTACTGACCCTGCCCCCCCATGTTATTGACCCCTTCCCCCCTCATGTTACTGACCCCATCCCCCCTCATGTTACTGACCCTGCCCCCCCATATTATTAACCCCATCCCCCCTCATGTTACTGACCTCGTCCCCCCTCATGTTACTGACCCCATCCCCCCTCATGTTACTGACCCTGTCCCCCCTTGTTACTGACCCCATCCCCCCATGTTACTGACCCCATCCCCCCTGTGCTACTGATCCTGTCCCCTCATGTTACTGACCCTGTCCCCCCTTGTTACTGACCCCACCCCCCATGTTACTGACCCCATCCCCCCCCGTGCTACTGATCCTGTCCCCTCATGTTACTGACCCTGTCCCCCCTCATGTTACTGACCCTGTCCCCCCATGTTACTGACCCTGTCCCCCATGTTACTGACCCCATCCCCCCATGTTACTGACCCTGTCCCCCCTCATGTTACTGACCCTGTCCCCCCATGTTACTGACCCTGTCCCCCGTGTTACTGACCCCGTCCCCCCATGTTACTGACCCTGTCCCCCCTCATGTTACTGACCCCATCCCCCCCATGTTGCTGACCCTGTCCCCCCTCATGTTACTGACCCTGTCCCCCCATGTTACTGACACTGTCCCCCTGTGTTACTGACCCTGTCCCCCCTCATGTTACTGACCCCGTCTCCCCTCATGTTACTGACCCTGTCCCCCCTCATGTTACTGACCCTGTCGCCCCATGTTAATGATCCTGTCCCCCCCTGTGCTACTGATCCTGGCCCCCCATGTTACTGACCCTGCCCCCCATGTTACTGACCCTGCCCCCCCATGTTACTGACCCTGCCCCCCCATGTTACTGACCCTGCCCCCCCATGTTACTGACCCTGTGCCCCTGAGTTACTGCCCCTGCCCCCATGTTATTTACCCTGTGCCCCCTCTGGTAATGACCCTGTCCTCCTCTGTTACTTTCCCTGTCCCCTCTCTGTTACTGACCCTGTCCCCCCCATGTTATTGACCCTGCCCCCCCATGTTACTGACCCTGTCCCCCCTGTTACTTTCCCTGTCCCCCCTCTTTTACTGACCCTGTCCCCCTTCTGTTACTTTCCCTGTCCCCCCTGTTACTGACCATGTACCCCCTCTGTTACTGACTCTGCCGCCCATGTTACTGACCCTGTGCCCCCATGTTACTGACCCTGTGCCCCCATGTTACTGACCCTGTCCCCACTCTGTAAATCAGGAACAGTCCCTCCAAATCCGGGACAGTCCCTTCAAATCAGGGACAGTCTCTTCAAATCAGTAAGTCCCTCCAAATCAGGGGCAGTCCCTCTAAATCCGACAGTTGGATCAGCTCACATCTGAGGGGTACCACAGACAATTTTCAGGGGATCCCAAACCTGTTCTTTGTATCTCTGATCTGTACAATCAACCTGACAGACATTCATTATTATCAAGAATGGTGAAGCCACTTTACTCAAAATTTCATTGTTTTTAATATTCCATCTTCTCATACATAGACAGGAGAATTTCCTACAAAGTGCCAAAGACTAAAATCATCAGCCAAGCCTCCATATAATATGGCTGCCAGTGCCAGGACAAGGCGAAGAGGCCACAGTGTGCCACCCATAGGCTGTGGACTAGGTGGCAGGTTCTGCCCTTTTTGCCCACAAAGCAGCCACCCCTTCTGCCCACCCCTTGGCCCAGCCATGATGGCCACCCATGTGTTACTGTAAGCATGGAGAGTTAGGCTATGAAAGGACACACCCATCATGATGACCCCCTCACCCACAGGACACACCCACCATGATGACCACCCACAGGATACAACCACTATGATGACCCCAACAGGACACACCCACCGTAATGACTTCCATAAGACACACCCACCATGATGACCTACCATAGGACACACCCACCATGAGGGCCACCCTCAGGACACACCTGCAATGGTGGCCACCCATAGGACACACCCACCATGATGGCCACCCATGTGTTAGTGTAACTGTAGAGAGTTAGGTTATAATAGGACACACTCACCATGATGACCACCCATAGAACACATCCACCATGGTGGCTGTCATGGACTTTGGGCTGCAGGAGAACTATTGCCTGGAGAACTCTGTGTGTTAATGTGTTTTTAGGTTATACAGACAGGGATGGTCACTAATTGCTTATGGCTTCTTATGCATAAGTTAGTCCTATGGGGGAACCGGACTGTCTAAGGTGGTCATTGTTATAAAAATAGGATTAGGTCTAATGTCTAAGGTGACCTTTGTCTCAGATAATGGGAGTAGCCCTTATCTGATGGTTTGCTGTATAAATTCAGTGTGTTTCTAAAAATAAAGCAGTTCATTTTCTGGTTTACTCCAAGACTGGTGTTGCCTGGTTCTTGGGGTACTATAGCCAGAATCATTGGTCTTGTGTTCCAGGACTTGGGAAGCAGCTTTTGGCGGAAATACCCAACAGGGTGTCTAGACTCTGTCACAGTGACCACCCACATGTAAGCATGGAGAGTTCGCTTATGATAGGACACAACCACCATGATGACCACCCACAGGACACACCCACCATGAGGACCACCCATGCGTTAGTGTAAGCATGGAGAGTTAGGTTATGATAGAACACACCCACCATTATGATGGCCAACCATATGTTAATGTAAGCATGGAAAGTTAGGTTATGATAGGACACACCCACCATGATGGCCACCAATAGGACACACCCACCATGAGAGTTAGGTCATGGTAGGACACACCCACCATTATGACCTCCTATAGGACACACCCATTATGATAGCCACCCATGTGTTAATGTAAGCATGGAGAGTTAGGTTATGATAGGACACACCCACTATGATGACTCTTCAATAGAACACCCATCATGAAGGCCACCTATGTTTTAATGGTTGCATGGAGAGTTAGGTCATGATAGGACACACTCACCATCATGACCACCAATAGGACACACCCACCATGAGAGTTAGGTCATGGTCGGACACACCCACCATTATGACTACCTAAAGGACACACCCACTATGATAGACACCCATGTGTTAATGTAAGCATGGAGAGTTAGGTTATGATAAGACACACCCACCATGATGACCCTTCAATAGAACACCCATCATGAAGGCCACCTATGTGTTAATGGTTGCATGGAGAGTTAGGTCATGATAGGACACACTCACCATCATGACCACCAATAGGACACACCCACCATGAGAGTTAGGTCATGGTCGGACACACCCACCATTATGACTACCTAAAGGACACACCCACTATGATAGACACCCATGTGTTAATGTAAGCATGGAGAGTTAGGTTATGATAAGACACACCCACCATGATGACCCTTCAATAGAACACCCATCATGAAGGCCACCTATGTGTTAATGGTTGCATGGAGAGTTAGGTTAGGATAGGACACACCTACCATAATGGCAACCCATAGATCACACCCACTATGAGAGTTAGGTCATGGTAGGACACACACAGTCTCTCAGGCAATGAAGGAGCTCATGAAGCTCAGACAGGTGACACGAGACTTGTCCATGGTGTACAACGACCATCTGATGCAGCAGACCGCTGATGGTGCTCCTTTGTAGGTTCTCTGTAAGATGACACCGGTATAGTGAAGGTGTCAGATATTTCAGTACAGGATGCCCTCAAAGCGAAGCTGTAGGAACTGCAGAAGCGGAGGAGGTAAAGGCAGTTTGGGCAGAACCTGAGGCATCCGGCCCTCCAGGTGTGAGCGCAGAGCACAGCGACAGAGATGCTGAAGAGAACGCGGACTGTGGGACAGCGAGAAGACCGACTGGAAGAACTGGAGATGTTTCTGTGAAGAACAAGACATAAAATTAGACAAGAAATCATAGAGAACCTTAGAGGCCGCATATATAACACCAAGATTTCAAACCCAAACGCCTATCTGCCATGCAGACAATGTGGTCAGTTCTATCTACCAATGGCTCATGGGTGGTAATGGACAAACACCTAAAATATCTGTAAATCTACAAACAATAAGAATTAAAGGTTTGCACTGATTACAGAGAACAAAGAGAAAGCACACATGAAATCACTTCCTTGGCTCGATGTATACAAAGGAACATGTCCAGGCTGATGATATGAGGATGGAACTGATATGAGGATGAAATTGACACAACCTCAAATACACCATCATAGCTGAACACTGATATGATCCAGAATAAATAAGACAAAATAAATGTGCATAAAGAATAGGGATGGGCTTTATGTTCGGGTTGAACATTGGCTGTGGCGTGGGGTCACCCATTTGACCCTGCCCCCTCTGACAACATGGGGAAAGCCATAGGGGAAGTCCCCGTGAGTCAGAGGGGAGCGGGTCACCGGGTGGCCCCGCCCTCCGTTATATAAGAGCTGTCACCTGAACAGAAGCGTCACACAGCGGGAGACTCCCATTGAGGTGGATCGGAAGACGAAGCGGAGAAGAAGAAGCCGGACGAAGATGCCGGACGAGAAGACCGGAGGAAGAAGCGGAGGAAGATAGAGGAAGAAGCGGGGGAAGAACAAGATGGAGAAAGAAGAAAAACACCGAAGGAAGACCAGAAGAAGATAGAAGAAGAAGTGGGGAAAGAAGACGACATTAATAAAGGAATTGTAAAAACCGTCTATTGTCTTTTTTTAACATTTTTGACACATTTTTTTGTGAAATGGTAGGGATACATTTGTACCCCATTACCAATTCAAACAGGGGGGGCGGGATCTGGGGGTCACCTTGTTAAATGGGTCTTCCAGATTCCGATAAGCCCCCCGCCTGCAGACCCCCACAACCACCGGGCAAGGGTTGTGGGGATGAGGCCCTTCTCCCCATCAACATGGGGACAAGGTGCTTTGGGGGGCTACCCAAAGCACCCTTCCAATGCTGAGGGCATGTGGCCTGGTACGGTTCAGGAGGGAGGGGGCCGCTCTCTTGTCCCCCCCCTCTTTTCCTGCGGCTTGCCAGGTTGCGTGTTCGAATAAGGGTCTGGTATGGATTTTGAGGGGGACCCCACGCCATTTTTTTTGTTATTTTGGCGCAGGGTTCCCCTTAATATCCATACCAGACCTGAAGGGCCTGAAGGGCCTGGTATGGAATTTGGGGGGACCCCCATGCATTTTTTTTTTTTGGTTCGAGGTTCCCCTGTGGGGAATTCCCATGCCATTTTTATCAATGAACTTCTATGTGTATTGTCGGACCGACAATTCATTATAGCCGCAAATAGTTTTAAATGACTTTTTTCCTTTGAAATGTCATTTTGCTGTCAGTCTGTTCTAAACACAGGAAACATGCGCCCCTTTACAGGCATACTATAGACACCCCCCAGCTACGAAATTTAAAGGGATATTACACTTTTATTGTTTCACTTTAAGCATTATTAAAATCACTGCTCCCGAAAAAACGGCTGTTTTTAAAAAATTACTTGCTAGAAAATTACTTAGAGTTCCCAAACATTATATATATATTTTTTAGCAGAGAATCTAGAGAATAAAATGGAGATTGTTGCAATAGTTTATATCACATGGTATTTGTGCAGCGGTGTTTTAAACGCAAATTTTTGTCAAAAGGGACACTTTCATGAATTTTAAAAAATCCAAACAGTAAAGTTACCCCAATTTTTTTGTATAGTGTGAAAGATGATGTTACGCCGAGTAAATAGATACCAAACATGTCACCCTTTATAATTGCACGCACTCGTGGAATGGCGACAAACTACGGTACCTATGAATTTCCATAGGCGACGCTTTAAATTTTTTTTACGGTTACCAGGTTTGAGTTACAGAGGAGGTCTGGGGCTAGAATTATTGCTCTCGCTCTGATGATCGCGGCGATACCTCACATGTGTGATTTGAACACCGTTTACATATGCGGGCGCGACTTCCGTATGCGTTTTCTTCGCTGCGCGAGCTCGCGGGGACGGGGCACTTTAAAAATTTTTTTATTTTTTTATTTATTTTTATACTTTATAAATTGTGTTTAAAATTTTTTTTTTTTTTTTACTTTTATTGCTGTCACAAGGAATGTAAACATCCCATGTGACAGTAATAGGTGGTGACAGGTACTCTTTATGAAGGGATCGGGGGTCTAAAAGACAACATCAAAAGACACATCAAAGTATTCAGATCGCCAAAAACGGCGATTCTGAATACTGTATTTTTTTTTTTAAACCGGCGTCATTGGCAGCCGAGTAAACGGGACACCATGACGTCGCTTCCACGTTTACATTTAGAAGGCTGGAACGAAGCCGCCCACAGGTTCGTTCCAGCCCGCCCACAGCTTTGTTCCAGCCCGCCCACAGCTTCGTTCCAGCCCGCCCACAGCTTCGTTCCAGCCCGCCCACAGCTTTGTTCCAGCCCGCCCACAGCTTCGTTCCAGCCCGCCCACAGCTTTGTTCCAGCCCGCCCACAGCTTCGTTCCAGCCCGCCCACAGCCGCCGCAGGCTGCCGATTGTACACCGGGCCTCCCGATCGCACGGGAGGCCCGGTAAGAGCGGCGGGAGGCGGCGGGAGGGGGGATGTGCCCTCCCGCTCTTCCGGTATAACAGCCGAGCGGCTTTTAGCCGCATCGGTTGTTATACTCGGGTAGCCGATCGCCCGCTGTAAACAACGGTACCGGGATGATGTCTGCAGCTGTGGGCATCATCCCGGTATAACCCCGGAAAACCGAGTACGCACATCTGCGTACGGTCGGCGGGAAGGGGATATAATGAGCACTTTTGATTTTTCATGTTCGTGTCCCATAGACTTTCGCACCAATTTTTTGCCTGTTCGCATGTTCTGGTGTGAACTGAACAGGGGGGTGTTCGGCTTATCCCTAATAAAGAACCTGGATTAGATGATGTACACCCATGAGGCCTCTGAGAGCTGAGCCCAGTTACTTCGCATGACTGGCTTGGTACCAATGGAGAAATGTACAACAAATTTGATGGTCCTCATTGTATACAGTAATATACAGTGGTAGAAAATACTGATTGTCTCCCCTGCAGATTGTGTAAGTTTTGCCCCCTTACATAGAAATGAAGGGTCTATAATTTTTATCATAGGTGTATTTTATATAATAGAGACAGAATATCAACCAAAAATCCAGAAAAATCACACAATACAAATGTTATAAATGGAGTTCAGTGAGTAAAATAAGTATAACGACAACTCGTTATGTGTATAAAAGACACCTGTCCACAGAATCTTTTTCTTCCATTCAATCCTCACCATCATGGGGAAGACCAAAGATCTGTCAGAGGACGTCAGGGAGAAGATTGTAGACCTGCACAAGGCTGGAATGGGCTACAAGACCATCAGCAAGAAGATTGGTGAGAAGGAGACAACTGTTGGAGCGATTATTCACAAATGGAAGAAATACAAAATAATCATCAATCGTCCTCAGTCTGGAGCTCCATGGAAGATTTCTCCTCATGGGGTGAGGATGGTCATGAGAAAAATGAGGGATCCGCCCAGAACTACACGGGAGGAGCTTGTGAAGGATCTCAAGGCAGTTGGGACCTCAGTCACCAAACAAACCATTGGTAACACAATACACCACCATGGATTGAAATCCTGCAGCCCCCGCAAGGTCCTCCTCCTCAGGAAGACACATGGGCAGGCACTTCTGAAGTTTTCCAATGAACATCTAAATTATTCAGAGAAGGATTGGGAGAAAGTTCTGTGGTCAGAGGAGACCAAAATTCAGCTCTTTGGCATCAACTCGACTCGCCGTGTTTGGAGGAAGAAAAATGGTGACTATGACCCCAAGAACATCATCCCTACAGTCACACAACATCCCTACAGTCACACATCATCCCTACAGTCACACATCATCCCTACAGTCACATCATCCCTACAGTCACATCATCCCTACAGTCACACATCATCCCTACAGTCACATCATCCCTACAGTCACACATCATCCTTACAGTCACATCATCCCTACAGTCACACCATCCCTACAGTCACACACCATCCCTACAGTCACACACCATCCCTACAGTCACACCATCCCTACAGTCACACACCATCCCTACAGTCACACACCATCCCTACAGTCACACATCATCCCTACAGTCACACCATCCCTACAGTCACACATCATCCCTACAGTCACACATCATCCCTACAGTCACATCATCCCTACAGTTACACCATCCCTACAGTCACACATCATCCCTACAGTCACCATCCCTACAGTCATACATCATCCCTACAGTCACACATCATCCCTACAGTCACACATCATCCCTACAGTTACACACCATCCCTACAGTCACACATCATCCCTACAGTCACACCATCCCTACAGTCACACATCATCCCTACAGTCACACACCATCCCTACAGTCACACATCATCCCTACAGTCACACATCATCCCTACAGTCACACATCATCCCTACAGTCACATCATCCCTACAGTCACACATCATCCCTACAGTCACACATCATCCCTACAGTCACATCATCCCTACAGTCACACATCATCCCTACAGTCACACATCATCCCTACAGTCACATCATCCCTACAGTCACATCATCCCTACAGTCACACACCATCCCTACAGTCACACATCATCCCTACAGTCACACATCATCCCTACAGTCACACATCATCCCTACAGTCACATCATCCCTACAGTCACATCATCCCTACAGTCACACATCATCCCTACAGTCACACATCATCCCTACAGTCACACATCATCCCTACAGTCACACATCATCCCTACAGTCACACATCATCCCTACAGTCACACATCATCCCTACAGTCACACACGGAGGTGGAAACATGATGATTTGGGGTGTTTCTCTGATAAAGGTTCAGGCCGACTTTGCCGCATTGAGGGGCCAATGGACGGGGCCATGTATTGTAAGATCTTGGAGGAGAACTTTCTTCCCTCATCCAGAACACTGAAGATGGGTCATGGATGGGTCTTCCAGCATGACAATGACCCAAAACATATCACCAAGGCAACAAAGGAGGGGCTCCAGAAGAAGCACATGAAGGTCATGGAGTGTCCTATCCAGTCTCCAGACCTTAATCCTATAGAAAATGTATGGAGGAGATGAAACTTCGAGTTGCCAAGAAACCTTCAGGATTTAGAGAAGATCTGTAAAGAAGACAAAATCCCTCCTGAGATGTGTGGAAACTGATCACCACCTACAAGAAACGTCTGACCTCTGTGATCACCAACAAGGGTTTCTCCACCAAGTACTAAGGGGAGCAAATACTTATTTTACTCCATTTATAACATTTGTATTGTGAGATTTTTCTGGATTTTTGGTTGATATTCTGTCTCTATCATATAAAATACACCTATGATAAAAATTATAGACCCTTCATTTCTATGTAAGGGGGCAAAACTTACACAATCTGCAGGGGAGACGATCGTTATTCGCCCCTCTGTAAGTAGGAGTAGTTAGTCACAAATTACCGTTCTGTAAAGTTTTGTATCTTCTCCAAACTCCTTATTCAGTTCTTATGAGTGTCAGGAAGTTCCCCCAACATTTAAATCCACTCAGGTAACCCCTTCATCCATCCAATCACCATGGAATGTGTAGATCTAGATTTATTTCCAAGGTGGGAGGTGTGAAAGTCGAGGGACCCCCCCTCATTCTAGGTATATAATCCAATCCCCGATATCAGGGGGTCTGTGTAGGTGTCAATTCCTCAATGTACATGGCTGAAGGTTGGAGGACCTTCCTGACACTCAGTAGCAGTGAAAATCTTTTGGTCATAGTTTTCGGCAGCTGCATGTTTTCTGTGACGAAAACGAAATGAAAAAGAAATTCAGTTTCAATCCAGATGACTAAAACGAAATCGAAATTTGGCATGAAAATTAGCACTGGTGAGTAGAACTGAAGACGTGTCTTGGAGAAAATACAAAAGTCTTCAACATTACGGAACAAGTCCAGCTGAACCTGATACTACCAGCCGGCATTGTTCTCTGCTGAGCACCCCCTCCCCCGTTGTCCCTTCTCATCACATTTTTGTATTTATATTTTATCCTTGTCAAGCATAGTGCCCCCCAGAGTCTCCTCATCATATTTCCCCCACATTGCCGGACTTTGCCCCGGACAGAACTGTTATTGGGGAAGTTCTCCTCTCTACTTCAGCCATGTACTTTGAAGGACACAATGTAATGGTGCATGTACCCCAAATTGTGTGCACCCAAAAGAGACAACATTTTCCCGATAGAGATCTTTCTTTGGCCTCATCTGGAGGTACATTTTGGGCACCACTTCACAGGAAGGATATTACTGAACCGAAGAGAGGGCGAGGAGGAGGGGGAGGGGATATGATGGCCTTGTATATAAATGGCACCACATAAGACACGGGGGAGGGGGCACTTTTGTGACCAGTGAAAAGATGTATGAGCGTCACAATGATAAAGGAAAAACAAGATATTTGGGGGGCTCACCCTAAAAGATGCATTAAAGATGGTGCAGCCAAAAGACCAACAGAACAAAATATTACAGAACACAAATACCAAAAAGATATTTACCTCCAGCCAGGATATATAACATAAACTGAACATTTTCAAAAAACATTATCAGAAAATATGGGGATTTGGTCCCTCCATATTACTATACGGTGCTAAGCCCACTTACTGCGACAAAGTGCCCCATTATTAGTGGGGTTACCATGGGGTACTGTGTCACAGTAAGTGGGCTTAGCACCATATAGTAATATGGAGGGACCAAATCCCCATATTTTTTTATGTTGTTTGAAAATATTCAGGTGTTTTAAATATCCTGGCTGGAGGTAAATGTCTTTTTTCTGTTACATTGATAAAGGGTTCTTTACTGTAAGAGCTCTGAAAATGTGGAGTTGACGTCACAGGAACTGTTTTTTTTTTGCTGGCTCAGCAGATGACTTCACAGACGGCTTTATATATATAAACCTTGACTTCTTGTGAGATAAGAATGTTCTCCCGGGAAGTCACGATTGTCATAGTGATCAGGAAGGAATTCGATTGGTGGCACTCTGGATTGGTGGCACACTGGATTGGTGGCACACAGGGGGTACACAGACTGGTGGCACACTGGGGATGCACAGATTGGTGGCACAATAGGGGTACACGGATTGGTGGCACACTGGGGGTACACAGATTGGTGGCACATGGGGGGTACATGAATTGGTGGCACACTGGGGGTACACAGATTGGTGGCACACTGGGTGTGCACAGATTGGTGGCACACTGGGAGTACATGAATTGGTGGCACACTGGGAGTACATGAATTGGTGGCACACTGGGGGTACACAGATTGGTGGCACAATAGGGGTACATGGATTTGTGGCACACTGGGGGTACACAGATTGGTGGCACACTGGGGATACACAGACAGGTGGCACACTGGGGGTACACAGATTGGTGGCACACTGGGGGTACACAGATGGGTGGCACACTGGGGGTACATGAATTGGTGGTACACAGGGGGTACACAGATTGAGGAACACTAGGGGTACACAGATGGGTGGCACAATAGGAGTACACAGATTGGTGGCACACTGGGAGAGCATGGATTGGTGGCCCAATAGGGTTACACAGATTGGTGGCACACTGGGGGTACATGGATTGGTGGCACACTGGGGGTACACAAATTGGTGGCACACAGGGGGTACACAGATGGGTGGCACACTGGGGATACACGGACTGGTGGTAAACTCGGGGTACACAGGTTAGTGGCACACTGGGGGTACACAGATTGGTGGCACTCTGGAGGTACATTGATTGGTGGCACGCTGTGGGTACACGAATTGGTGGCACAAAAGAGGTGCAGGAATTGGTGGCACATGGGGTACATGGGTTGGTGGCACATGGGGGTACACAGATTGGTAGCACATGGGGGGTGCATAGATTTGTGGCACACGTGGGGTGCATGGATTGGTGGCACATCGGGGGTTCTGGAATTTGTGGCACACGGGGGTACACAGATGCTGAAGTTTGGGCAGGAGGAATCATACTGTACTTCCACCCAACTAGAATATACCTTCAGCTGTCCCCCAAACCTTCATGCCATGACTGAACCTTGGGCCAAAGTTCTGACAATTGCGGGTAATTTCATTGCTTGCCACTAAGCGTTTCTCCACACATTCTTATTGGTTTGTCACTTTGATAAGCCACTTCCCTGACCAATAGGAATGAAAGGAGGTAGGAAGGGGTAGACAAGCATCGGCAAGTGTTGGAGGTTTGCATGTCCGAATGACCAGAGATTCGGCGGTGACTGGAAGGTTTGGGAGGCTGATCCCCCCAACAGTCTCTTTAAACTTAAAAAAAAAACACAATATGATGTATTTCCAACATTCCTCTCCTGAGTCCAGAATTACCAGTTCTAGTTCTAGTACGAGCGAGATGGGGACAACCCCAGAAGACATGAGAGGGGGAGGAGTCATTGAGATGTCCTCTATGGAGGTGAAGGATCCCTCAAGGTGGGGGGCATGAAGAGGTCCCCTTGCTATGGACTTTGTCTATCTCTATGTGGAGGACATGAGGGATGGACAGACCTGTTGTTCTTCTTCTGGTACCACCTCAGCCCAGTCTTCTGTCCCTCGCAGCTTACTGTACGTGTTCAGCAGAACTTCCACCGTCCGTGGAGACGTGTAACAATAACGCAGAACCTGAAAAAGGACCTTTGTGTTATTCCTTCCAGAATGAAGCAGATTTCTAGACATTTCTCATAAAAGTGTATGTAACCTCTAGTATCCCGTACCCAACGTATACTCTACATGGAAAGGGGATATAGGAAGACCATGCCAGGACGTAGAGGTAACCTGAACATGTTGTCTATTCTATTCAGTAGGTGACCAGGGATGAGCTGAATAATCCAAACACAAATTTGTACTGAACATCGGCTGTTCACCTGTTCAGCGGGAGCCAAAAGTCGTACACAGTAGCGGTATCACCACCATTATTATACATGACAGCTTCCGGCCATCAATGGTTGTTAAGGATCCAGCAGGTACAAGCATACATGAGTCCTTAACAACCAGTGATGTCATAAGCCCTGGAAGTCCCAGCCATGTGCGCAAAGGATAGTTAACAACAAAATAGGTTCTGCCCTTTCGAGTCTGGTATGAATTTTAAGAGGAACACCATGGAAAGATCAAGTAAAAAAGTGATCTCTCCCCGTCCCCCCCAAAAAAATGTATTCCCCCTTATGTAAGCAAGCAGCCTGGCTGGCTTGGAAAAGGGTGGGACGGGTGTGTCTCCCCCCCTCCCCCTGAACATACCAGATGATGTGATCTCAACATGAGGGGTATCTAGTTAGGGGGACCCAGTCTTGTCCAGTAGAGTCCAGTCTTGTCTCTAGGGTCTGGTACGGTCCAGTCTAGTCTCTAGGGTCTGGTATGGTCCAGTCTTGTCTCTAGGGTCTGGTAGGTCCAGTCTAGTCTCTAGGTTCTGGTAGAGTCCAGTCCTGTCTCTAGAATCTGGTACAGTCTAGTCTCTAGGGTCTGGTAGAGTCCAGTCTAGTCTCTAGGGTCTGGTACAGTCCAGTCTAGTCTCTAGAGTCTGGTATGGTCCAGTCTTGTCTCTAGAATCTGGTAGAGTCCAGTCTAGTCTCAAGGGTCTGGTAGAGTCCAGTCTAGTCTCTAAGGTCTGGTACAGTCCAGTCTAGTCTCTAGGGTCTGGTATGGTCCAGTCTTGTCTCTAGAATCTGGTAGAGTCCAGTCTAGTCTCAAGGGTCTGGTAGAGTCCAGTCTAGTCTCTAAGGTCTGGTACAGTCCAGTCTTGTCTCTAGGGTCTGGTAGAGTCCAGTCTTGTCTCTAGGGTCTGGTAGAGTCCAGTCTTGTCTCTAGGGTCTGGTAGAGCCCAGTCTTGTCTCTAGAGTCTGGTATGGTCCAGTCTTGTCTCTAGAATCTGGTAGAGTCCAGTCTAGTCTCTAAGGTCTGGTACAGTCCAGTCTAGTCTCTAGGGTCTGGTAGAGTCCAGTCTTAAATAAGAGAGGGTTTCCGCGCTCACAGACTAAGGTCTGCAGGGGTGAGTGGCGCTACCTAAGCCAGGGTACCTATTTGGGTTTCTAAATCCATGCACGTGTCTACAGACCGGTACAGGCCATTAGGCCAAAAAGTTATAAGTAATAAGTAAGTATATCAACCTGTGCAAATTAATAAACCGTGATAGTGTATGCAGGCCATTACAAATCTCTTGTATATAGCTGTATTGTGACTGAACCATCCAAATCAATGTACATAAATAAATATAATAAAATAAATGAAATATAACCCCCACCTATTGCATAGAGAGGAATCTGAATAATATAAATCCCCTCTGCATGTGATATAGTGACCAATCTATATGGGCCACTAACTATGAGAATACGTGCAGATAGTGCCCACCACGTAAAAAATAACAGGTGTATCACATAAATCCAAAGTCCATGTTAGACCACACTCCCATCCATTATAAGTTGAACGCATAGGAAATAAAACTTGAAATCAGTTCATTAGGTGTTGAAAAAATAAAATAAAAAATGTAATAAAAAATGTGAAATTCTGGGGTACTAGATAAAGTTCCAACATAAGCAAAGTTCTTGAGAATAGTGACTTTTGTGAAAAAACAGCTGATATCCAGTGACTGGCGGTGCTCCCCCTCAAGGGTCCCCACTCACCAGCTCCTTACACCCTTGCAGGGGTAGTAAGCATGTAGTGCCAGGCAGTAGAATGGTGCCTTGGATTCCAGTAGAGCTGTCCCCGGGTGCTTCCACTCCAGATATGATGTCAGTGATAATCAGATTTCAACATACAGGAATTGATACTGGATGTTTGTTCTTTTTGGCCCCTTTCACACTGGAGCGGTTTTCAGGCGTTATTGCGCTAAAAATACCACCTGAAAACCGCCCCTAAACAGCCTCCGCTGTTTGTTCAGTGTGAAAGCCCGAGGGCTTTCACACTGAAGCGGTGCGCTCGCAGGACGGTAAAAAAAGTCCTGCGAGCCGCTTCTTTGGAGCGGGGAAGGAGCGGTGTATTCACCGCTCCTAAACCGCTCCTGCCCATTGAAATCAATGGGACAGCACGGCTATACTGCGGTAATACCGCGGCTATAGCCGCGCTGTACGAGCGGATTTAACCCTTTTTCGGCCGCCAGCGGGGGTTAAAACCGAACCGCTAGCGGCCGAATACCGCTACAAGAACGACGGTACAGCACCGCTAATAATAGTGCTGTTGTACCGCCAACGCCCCCACCGCCCCAGTGTGAAAGGGGCCTTCAAGTAAGAGTATTCAATCAATTTGTCTGATTCTAATTACTTTTGTACACCACCTTGCACCGAGCATTTGGCCAAAGGGAAACCTGCAGATGACCAGCACAGCTCTTGCAGTGGATGTCTTTCCCCAATCAGTAGAATGGCGCCTTGGAATCCAAGGCACCATTCTACTGCCTGGCACTACATGCTTACTACCCCTGCAGGGGTGTAAGGAGCTGGTGAGTGGGGACCCTTGAGGGGGAGCACAGCCAGTCACTGGATATCAGCTGTTTTTTCACAAAAGTCACTATTCTCAAGAACTTTGCTTATGTTGGAACTTCACATTTTTTATTACATTTTTTATTTTATTTTTTCAACACCTAATGAACTGATTTCAAGTTTTATTTCCTATGCGTTCAACTTATAATGGATGGGAGTGTGGTCTAACATGGACTTTGGATTTATGTGATACACCTGTTATTTTTTACGTGGTGGGCACTATCTGCACGTATTCTCATAGTTAGTGGCCCATATAGATTGGTCACTATATCACATGCAGAGGGGATTTATATTATTCAGATTCCTCTCTATGCAATAGGTGGGGGTTATATTTCATTTATTTTATTATATTTATTTATGTACATTGATTTGGATGGTTCAGTCACAATACAGCTATATACAAGAGATTTGTAATGGCCTGCATACACTATCACGGTTTATTAATTTGCACAGGTTGATATACTTACTTATTACTTATAACTTTTTGGCCTAATGGCCTGTACCGGTCTGTAGACACGTGCACGGATTTAGAAACCCAAATAGGTACCCTGGCTTAGGTAGCGCCACTCACCCCTATCTATTTTCTCTTTACTAATAGAGTCCAGTCTTGTCTCTAGGGTCTGGTATGGTCCAGTCTTGTTTCTAGAATCTGGTAGAGTCCAGTCTAGTCTCTAGGGTCTGGTATGGTCCAGTCTAGTCTCTAGGGTCTGGTAGAGCCCAGTCTTGTCCCTAGGGTCTGGTATGGTCCAGTCTAGTCTCTAGGGTCTGGTAGAGTCCAGTCTAGTCTCTAGGGTCTGGTAGAGTTCAGTATAGTTTATAGGGTCTGGTTCAGTCCAGTCTAGGGTCTGGTATGGTCCAGTCTAGTCTCTAGGGTCTGGTAGAGCCCAGTCTTGTCCCTAGGGTCTGGTATGGTCCAATCTAGTCTCTAGGGTCTGGTAGAGTCCAGTCTAGTCTCTAGGGTCTGGTTCAGTCCAGTCTAGGGTCTGGTACGGTCCAGTCTAGTCTTTAGGGTCTTGTACAGTCCAGTCTAGTCTCTAGGGTCTGGTAGAGCCCAGTCTTGTCTCTAGGGTCTGGTATGGTCCAGTCTAGTCTCTAGGGTCTGGTAGAGTCCAGTCTAGTCTCTAGGGTCTGGTAGAGTCCAGTCTAGTCTCTAGGGTCTGGTTCAGTCCAGTCTAGGGTCTGGTATGGTCCAGTCTAGTCTTTAGGGTCTTGTACAGTCCAGTCTAGTCTCTAGGGTCTGGTAGAGTCCAGTCTAGTCTCTAGGGTCTGGTAGAGTCCAGTCTAGTCTCTAGGGTCTGGTCCAGTCTAGTCTCTAGGGTCTGGTAGAGTCCAGTCTAGTCTCTAGGGTCTGGTTCAGTCCAGTCTAGGGTCTGGTACGGTCCAGTCTAGTCTTTAGGGTCTTGTACAGTCCAGTCTAGTCTCTAGGGTCTGGTAGAGTTCAGTCTAGTCTCTAGGGTCTGGTTCAGTCCAGTCTAGGGTCTGGTACGGTCCAGTCTAGTCTTTAGGGTCTTGTACAGTCCAGTCTAGTCTCTAGGGTCTGGTAGAGCCCAGTCTTGTCTCTAGGGTCTGGTATAGTCCAGTCTAGTCTCTAGGGTCTGGTAGAGTCCAGTCTAGTCTCTAGGGTCTGGTCCAGTCTAGTCTCTAGGGTCTGGTAGAGTCCAGTCTAGTCTCTAGGGTCTGGTTCAGTCCAGTCTAGGGTCTGGTACGGTCCAGTCTAGTCTTTAGGGTCTTGTACAGTCCAGTCTGGTCTCTAGGGTCTGGTAGAGTCCAGTCTAGTCTCTAGGGTCTGGTTCAGTCCAGTCTAGGGTCTGGTACGGTCCAGTCTAGTCTTTAGGGTCTTGTACAGTCCAGTCTAGTCTCTAGGGTCTGGTAGAGTCCAGTCTAGTCTCTAGGGTCTGGTAGAGTCCAGTCTAGTCTCTAGGGTCTGGTCCAGTCTAGTCTCTAGGGTCTGGTAGAGTCCAGTCTAGTCTCTAGGGTCTGGTTCAGTCCAGTCTAGGGTCTGGTACGGTCCAGTCTAGTCTTTAGGGTCTTGTACAGTCCAGTCTAGTCTCTAGGGTCTGGTAGAGTTCAGTCTAGTCTCTAGGGTCTGGTTCAGTCCAGTCTAGGGTCTGGTACGGTCCAGTCTAGTCTTTAGGGTCTTGTACAGTCCAGTCTAGTCTCTAGGGTCTGGTAGAGCCCAGTCTTGTCTCTAGGGTCTGGTATGGTCCAGTCTAGTCTCTAGGGTCTGGTAGAGTCCAGTCTAGTCTCTAGGGTCTGGTCCAGTCTAGTCTCTAGGGTCTGGTAGAGTCCAGTCTAGTCTCTAGGGTCTGGTTCAGTCCAGTCTAGGGTCTGGTACGGTCCAGTCTAGTCTTTAGGGTCTTGTACAGTCCAGTCTGGTCTCTAGGGTCTGGTAGAGTCCAGTCTAGTCTCTAGGGTCTGGTTCAGTCCAGTCTAGGGTCTGGTACGGTCCAGTCTAGTCTTTAGGGTCTTGTACAGTCCAGTCTAGTCTCTAGGGTCTGGTAGAGTCCAATCTTGTCTCTGGGATCTGGTTCAGTTCAATCTACTGTCTAGGGTCTGGTATGGTCCAGTCTAGTCTCTAGGGCAGGGATCTCCAAACTTCGGCCCTCCAGCTGTTGTGGAACTACACGTCCCATGAGGCATTGTAAAACTCTGACATTTACAGACATGACTAGGCATGATGCAAATTGTAGTTCCTGAACAACTGGAGGGCCGTAGTTTGAAAACCCCTGCTCTAAGGTCTGGTAGAGTCAAGTATGGAATCTCAGGTCCAGCATATTAATATGTAATATGTTTCAGGGACTTTCCCTTACAAAAAAAGGTTACCAATGATAAAAGTAGAATGGCTCACCTTCGGCCATCATGAGATAAGTAAACCATGTATTCCTCTTATTTGTGTCTCTATGTACCTTGTGATTAGTTAGCGATATGTCAGAAGGCTTCAAATGCCTCTTTATACATCACAAAGCAGTTGTTCTGGTGCAGTGGGACAATAGCCCTTCATTCAAACTACACGCCCCATGAACATCCAGAACTCTTCAGTAAAGGGCTGTTTCATGTTAAGACTAGTAAAGTCATATCTCTTGGGAGGTATCATCTGTGTTGTGTACAGAGCCATTGTAGGCCAACATTGAGTATTCCAATTTGGGTACTAAATGGGGCCATCTTTGTATGTCTGTCAATGACCTTCACATTTATGTTTGCTTTGTACCCTCCAGATACTTAAAATCGTAGGATGACTTACCTTGATGAGGGATCCTGGCCACACCCGAACGGCCCCATGATTCAGCAGTGCCCGCACAATGAGTTCTGGTTGGTTCTGAAGCTTGTATGAGGTCACCTGGAGAATGTTCTGCATGGCAGTGTTTCCACTATAGCTCATGGTGTTGACCTCTGCCCCCTTCTCCAAGAGCAGCTCCACCACCTGAGGATTGGCACTTTTACAGGCCAAGTGTAGAGGGCTCTGCTGGTCCTTGTCCTGGGTGAGAATGTCAGCTCCATGCTGTATGAGATGCCGACACACCTGGTAGTACCTGTCCAAATCCTGTGGTCCCTGAGGATGACTACACGCAACACTCAGTGGAGTCTCCCCATTTATATTTCTCCTATCGACAGCAGCTCCATGACGCAGGTAAAGGTCAACGTGTTCCAGCAATCCATGCTGAGCTGCCACATGGAGAGGGGTGAACTCCTCGTCCTCCGTCTGCCGGTTCACATGGGCTCCATATTGGAGAAGAAGCTTGGCACAGCTTGTAGAAAGAAGACAAATCAGTGAGTCCTCACATACCATGGGACAGAACTAGAGTCCATTCATCATCATCATCAATGAGGGATCTGATCCCTCATCCTGGAGAAGAGAAGTTCTAACCCAACACTTTCAGAACTGAAGACAAAACTTTTTTTCTTTTCATTTTGGATGGAGTAAGGGAGGCAGTGGCGGCCCGTCCATAGAGGGCACTCGGGCGCCTGCCTCCCCTATCATTGCGTCCGGCCCCCTGATCTACATATCAGTGGTGCCGGACCATGGATTCCATTGCCGCTGGGTGTTTTTTTTAAGCACCTGATTAGAGCCAGAGGCTCTAACAGGCTTCAAAAAAGGGTGAGCTCTGAGCGCAGAGCATTGCGCTCTGAGCCCACCCAGTTGTGTGACGATAAGCAAATTAATTTTCACTATCACACTAAAGTTCCTCCCCGCCAATCAGGAGGCAGGTCTGTGAGGTCTGTTTCCCGATTGACCAAAACTTCAGGCGATCCTATTGGATGCCTAGCACTTTGACGGAAGAGGAGACACGCGCCGGCAGAGGAAGCTGGAGGAGTGGACACCAGAGCCGTCGTGGCCGCTGCCCGCCACCCAGGAGGAGAGGACACCACAGCCCCACCACACGAGCGGGTAAAGCGGGTAAGTGCCGACCGCCTGCGTGGGCTGTTCTGTTTCATTGCCGCCGCACCGTGGGGGGGGGGGTTGTTTGTTTGCCACCCCCCTAAAAGAAGAACCCACCAGCTGCCACTGAAGGGAGGGTTATAACCTCTATCAGGTGTCCCACCGGTGAGATTTCTCTTCACTTCCTGACCCATAGCCAAAACACAAAGTGAGGGAATCCCTGGTTTGTTGTCCCCCATTGGAAGATTTTCCCTCTATTCCTGTTCTGGTGACAACCCACAATTTGGAATTTTCTTTTAGTCTCAGTTATAACAATCACTGGGAAAAATAGAGGGGATGAATCTCCATAAAGGGGGCACCTGACAGGGGGTCTAATCCCTCTCCACTCCATCCAAGACTAAAAAAGAAGTTTTACCTTTAGTTATATTAGGAAACTCCTCCCACTAAAAATAAACACAACATAAATAACTGGCACACGATCCATTCTGTACTGTAATGTTATGTGATCTGCAGCCACTCAGATATTACATAGTTACATAGTTACATAGTAGGTGAGGTTTAAAAAAGACACAAGTCCATCAAGTCCAACCTATGTGTAACCTATGTGTATATTCTACAGCCTGATTCCAATATGGCGCCCTGGGGTGATTCCAATATGGCGCCCTGGGGTGATTCCAATATGGCGCCGTGGGGTGATTCCAATATGGCGCCCTGGGGTGATTCCAATATGGCGCCCTGGGGTGATTCCAATATGGCGCCCTGGGGTGATTCCAATATGGCGCCCTGGGGTGATTCCAATATGGCGCCGTGGGGTGATTCCAATATGGCGCCCTGGGGTGATTCCAATATGGCGCCCTGGGGTGATTCCAATATGGCGCCCTGGGGTGATTCCAATATGGCGCCCTGGGGTGATTCCAATATGGCGCACTGGGGTGATTCCAATATGGCGCCCTGGGGTGATTCCAATATGGCGCCCTGGGGTGATTCCAATATGGCGTCCTGGGGTGATTCCAATATGGCGCCCTGGGGTGATTCCAATATGGGGCCCTGGGGTGATTCCAATATGGCGCACTGGGGTGATTCCAATATGGCGCCCTGGGGTGATTCCAATATGGCGCCCTGGGGTGATTCCAATATGGCGCCCTGGGGTGATTCCAATATGGGGCCCTGGGGTGATTCCAATATGGGGCCCTGGGGTGATTCCAATATGGCGCCCTGGGGTGATTCCAATATGGCGCCCTGGGGTGATTCCAATATGGGGCCCTGGGGTGATTCCAATATGGCGCACTGGGGTGATTCCAATATGGCGCCCTGGGGTGATTCCAATATGGGGCCATGGGCTGATTCCAATATGGCGCCCTGGGGTGATTCCAATATGGGGCCCTGGGGTGATTCCAATATGGGGCCCTGGGGTGATTCCAATATGGGGCCCTGGGGTGATTCCAATATGGGGCCCTGGGGTGATTCCAATATGGCGCACTGGGGGAACTGTACACCGGCCTGTAGACATCACCCTCGGGTGTCTCCTGTGTATGGAGACCTCTACTGCCCGAGTGGGAACAAGTTCTGTCCTCCTTCTGACTTCATGATTGTTGCAGCTCAGTGACTCAAAATGTAATGAAGTGATACCCTGTTTCCCCGAAAATAAGACCTAGTGTGATTGTCGGTGATGGCTGCAATATAAGCCCTACCCCCCAAATAAGCCCTAGGTAAAGTCCTTGTAGGTCTTATTTCAAGGGTAGGGCTTATTTTTGAGGAAACAGGGTAGGGCTTATTTGGGGGGTAGGGCTTATATTGCAGCCATCACCGACAATCACGCTAGGTCTTATTTTCGGGGAAACAGGGTAGGATCACGTGTGGGAGTCAGGCAATTAGCATTTTCAGTAGGAGGTCAGTAATGGTGGAGACCTCCTGGCAGGTTCCCTTTATAATGCTCAGAGAACTATCTGTTCACCACCAGAGGGGCCAGAAATGAATTGGGAGCCGATGGATCTATATATACACCTTTAGAACACCTTTGATATGACTTAGAGCGGGGACTGTGAGCCAGGCCTTTTCGTCCAACATCAGTGCCTGACCTCATAAATGCTCTTCTGGAAGAATGGTCAAACATTCCCATAGACACCCTCCTAAACCTTGTGGACTGCCTTCCCAGAAGAGCTTAAGCTGTAATACAGTGCCTTGCAAAAGTATTCACCCCCCTTGGCATTTTCCGTGTTTTGTTGCCTCACAACCTGGAATAACATGGATTGTTTGAGGATTTCCATCATTTCATTTACAGAACACGCCCACAACTTTGAAGATTTTTTTTTTATTGTGAAGCAAACAACAAATAGGACAAAATAACAGAAAAAGTCAATGTGCAAAACTATTCACCCCCCTAAAGTCAATACTTTGTAGAGATACCTTTTGCGGCTCCAAGTCTCTTTGGATAAGTCTCTATGAGGTGCCACATCTCACCACTGGGATTTTTGCCCATTCCTCCTCCTTGCAAAACTGCTCCTCCTTCAAGTTGGATGGTTTGTGAACAGCAATCTTCAAGTCTGACCACAGATTTTCTTTTGGATTGAGGTCTGGGCTTTGACTAGGCCATTCAAACACATTTCCATGTTTCCCTTTAAACCTCTCAAGTGTTGCTTTAGCAGTGTGTTTGGGGTCATTGTCCTGCTGGAAGGTGGACCTCCGTCCTAGCCTCAAATCACACACAGTGTGCTACAGGTTTTACTCCAGAATATCCCTGTATTTATCACCATCCATCTTTCCCTCAACTCTGACCAGTTTCCCGACTGCTGAAAAACATCCCCACAGCATGATGCTGCCACCACCATGTTTCACAGTGGGGATGATGTTCTTCGGGTGATGTGATGTGTTGGGTTTGCTCCAGACATAGCGTTTTCTTTTATGGCCAAAAAGTAAAATTTTGGTCTCATCAGACCAGAGCACCTTCCTCCATACATTTTGGGAATCTCCCACATGCCTTTTCACAAACTCAGAACGTGCCATTTTGTTTTTTGATGAAAGTAATGTCTTTCTTCTGGCCACTCCGCCATGAATCCCAACTCTATGGAGCGTACGGCTTATTGTGGTCCTATGTACAGATACTCCAGTCTCTGCTGTGGAACTCTGCAGCTCCTCCAGGGTTACCTTAGGTCTCTGTGCTCCTCTCTGATTAATGCCCTCCTTGCCCGCTCCGTGAGTTTTGGTGTGCGGCCGTCTCTTGGCAGGTTTGCTGTTGTGCCATGTTCTTTCCATTTGGTTATGATAGATTTGATGGTGCTCCTAGGGATCAGCAAAGATTTGGAGATTGTTTTATAACCTAACCCTGACTTGTACTTCTCACCAACATTGTCCCTTCCTTGTCTGGAGAGTTCCTTGGTCTTCATGGCAGTGTTTGGTTAGTGGTTCCTCTCTCTTAGGTGTTGCCGCCTCTGGGACCTTTCACAGAGGTGTGTCTATGTAATGACAGATCATGTGACACTTAGATTGCACACAGGTGGACATCATTTCACTAATTATGTGACTTCTGAAGGTAATTGGTGGCACCAGAGCTTTTTATGGGCTTCATAACAAAGGGGGTGAATACATACGCACGTGACAATTATCAGTTTTTTATTTATGAAAAATAGTTTTATGTATTTATTTTTCTAATTTTACTTCCCCAACTTAGACGATTGTGTTCTGATCATCACATATAATTCAGATGAAAAAAACATTGAACTAAAGGCTGTAATGTAACAATATAGGTAAAAAGCCAAGAGGGGGTGAATACTTTTGCAAGGCACTGTAGCTGCAAAGGGTGGGCCAACTCAATATTGAACCCTACGGACTGGGATGCCATTAAAGTTGTGTGCGTGTAAAGGCAGGTGTCCCAATACTTTTGACAATATAGTGTATGAGGTCATTATGATAATGTCAGCTTTGCCCCTCCCACAAACGCTAATTATAATGTCCTCATATTAATGGTCAGTGGACAACTCTACACAGAGAAGAACGCTCACTGTCCGGGATGGGGGCCCATTATCTGGAATGGTGGGATGTCTTCATATTACTGGTCAGTGGACATCTCTTCATAGAGAAGAACACTCACTGTCTGGGAAGGAGATCCAGTATCTGGAATGGTGGGATGTCCTCATATTAATGGTCAGTGGACACCATTGAAGAACAGTCACTGTCCAGGATAGGGGCCCAATATCTGGAATGGTGGGATGTCCTCATATTAATGGTCAGTGGACACCATTGAAGAACAGTCACTGTCCAGGATGGGGACCCATTATCTGGAATGGTGGGATGTCCTCATATTACTGGTCAGTGGACACCATTGAAGAACAGCCACTGTCCAGGATGGGGACCCATTATCTGGAATGGTGGGATGTCCTCATATTACTGGTCAGTGGACACCATTGAAGAACAGCCACTGTCCAGGATGGGGACCCATTATCTGGAATGGTGGGATGTCCTCATATTACTGGTCAGTGGACACCATTGAAGAACAATCACTGTCCAAGATGGGGACCCATTATCTGGAATGGTGGGATGTCCTCATATTAATGGTCAGTGGACACCATTGAAGAACAATCACTGTCCAGGATTGGGACCCATTATCTGGAATGGTGGGATGTCCTCATATTAATGGTCAGTGAACACCATTGAAGAACACTCACTGTCCAGGATGGGGACCCATTATCTGGAATGGTGGGATTTCCTCATATTAATGGTCAGTGGACACCATTGAAGAACAGCCACTGTCCAGGATGGGGACCCATTATCTGGAATGGTGGGATGTCCTCATATTACTGGTCAGTGGACACCACTGAAGAACAATCACTGTCCAGGAGGGGACCCATTATCTGGAATGGTGGGATGTCCTCATATTAATAGTCAGTGAACACCATTGAAGAACACTCACTGTCCAGGATGGGGACCCATTATCTGGATGTCCTCATATCAATGGTCAGTGGACACCATTGAAGAACACTCACTGTCCAGGATGGGGACCCATTATCTAGAATGGTGGGATGTCCTCATATTAATGGTCAGTGAACACCATTGAAGAACACTAACTGTCCAGGATGGGGACCCATTATCTGGAATGGCGGGATGTCCTTATATTAATGGTCAGTGGACACCATTGAAGAACAGTCACTGTCCAGGATGGGGACCCATTATCTGGATGTCCTCATATTAATGGTCAGTGGACACCATTGAAGAACACTCACTGTCCAGGATGGGGACCTATTACCTGGAATGGTGGAATGTCACTACCATCTATCTCTAATAAATAACATATGGACACAATGAACACAGACCACCATGACTTACTGGTAGGACTCCGGCTTCTGGCAGTAATGGAGAGGTAAAGTCCCGTCTTGGGATTCCATGTTGGGATTGGCGCCATGTCTCAGTAGCAGCCTCACACATTCGCTGTGGCCATTTTGGCAGGCTCCATGTAAAGAGCTCTCCCCACCGGGGGAAAAGTCCACTTCAGCCCCCTTCTTGAGGAGGATCTGGAGGCAATCAGAGTAACCACGACTGGCAGTCACATAGAGGGGGCAAGTATATTCCTCTTCATATGTCAAAGACCAGATTCCTGAAAGAGAGAAAGGAGAGTTAGGACTCCAAACCGATCGCATCCCACCCTGCCCATACTACAGTTCTTCATAATCTCATCTCCCGAATTCTGGGCACTCATTATTCTGGTGACATACTCAGGGCCGTAGTGTTGTAGCGATAGTTCCTCCATTCCTCCACATCGCTTGTATCAAACACAGAGTTGGAGTGAATGCAATCATCAGGGACTTCCAGCAACTGATATATAGCGACAGTGTCCCCTGAGAGGAGTGACAACCAGAAATCCAGGGCTGACCCCTCCGCCTTTCGAGTCACAATCACCCTGGACATTCTCTAAGGATCTACAGACAGAGCAGGAAAGAGGTCAAGTCAGGTGTCAGTCTGTCCTGAAATGTGTGAAGACCAACAGGAAGTGGTCCAGAACCGACATGAAATGTATGGAGTGGAATGTATGCATTTCGATATGGTGCAAAGTCCAGTATATACAGTTAAGTCCATATATATTTGGACACAGGAACGGGTTAGATTTTTCCAGGTATTTACCAAAACATATTCAGGCTATAGTTATATAATGTATATGGCCTGAAAGTGCATGCTCTCAGGTTTAATTTGAGGGTATGTACATCCAAATCGGGGGAAGGGTTTAGGAATTACAGCTCTTAAGAATAGCCACCCCCCCCCCCTTTTTCAAGGGACCAAAAGTAATTGGACAATTGATTTAAAAGCTGTTTTGTGGCCAGTTGTGGGCTACTCCTTTGTTATTTCTTCATTAATTAAGCGGATATAACGTCTGGAGTTGATTCTAATGCCGCGTACACACGACCGGTTTTGCCATCGGAATAAACTCTGAAGGTTTTTATGACGGAGTTCCGACGGAATTCAGCTTAAGCTATCTCGCATACACACAGTCACACCAAAGTCCGACCGTCCAGAACGCGGTGACGTACAACACGTACGACGGGACTAGAAAACGGAAGTTCAATAGCGAGTAGCCAATCGCTTCCGTCTCGTACTTGCTTCTGAGCATGCGTCGTTTTTGGTCCGTCAGAACAGCATACAGACGAGCGGTTTTCCCGATAGGAATTAGTTCCGTTGGAAAAATTTAGAACATGTTCACTATCTAAGTCCGTTTGAATTTCTGACAGAAAAAGTTCAATGGGGCATACACACGATCGGAAAATACAATGAAAAGCTCCCATCGGACTTTTTCTGACGGACATTCCGCTTGTGTTTACGCGGCATAAGTGCGGTATTTGCATTTGGAATCTATTGCTGTGAACCAACATCATGCGTTCAAAGGAGCTGTCCACGCAAGTGTAACAGGCCATGGTAAGGCTTCAAAAACAAAATAAATCCATCAGAGAGATACCAATAACATTAGGAGTGGCCAAATCAACAGTTTGGTACATTCTGAGGAAAGAAGAACGCACTGGTGAGCTCAGCAACATAAAAAGGCCTGGATGTCCACGGAAGACTAAAGTGGTGGATGGTCGCAGGTTCCTCTCTATGGTAAAGAAAAACCCATTCACAGCACCCAGACAAGTGAAGGACACTCTCCAGGAGGTGGGCTTATTATTGTTAAAGTCTAAGATCAAGAGAAGACTTCACAAAAGCAAATACAGAGGGTTCACCACAAGGTGCAAACCATTCATAAGCCTGAAGAATAGAAAAGCCAGATTAGACCTTGCCAAAAATCATCTAAAAAAGCCAGACCAGTTCTGGAAAAGCATTTTTTGGATGGATTAAACTAAGATTAATCTGTACCAGAATGACGGGAAGAAAAAAGTGTGGAGGAGGCTTGGAACAGCTCGTGATCCAAAGCACACAACATCATCTGTAAAACATGGTGGAGCTTGCAGTGTGATGGCATGGGCATGCATGGCTTCCAGTGACCACTGGGTCTTTGGCAGGCCTTTTTTTCTCAGAGAATAGGTTCAGGAACTCCCCTTTTCAAGTCACCCCTTGTCTTCGCCCCCCTATCCACCTCTGAGCACCGCCCCTTGGTTCCATCCTCTACCCACCTTCCAGTACATACCTTTTTAGAGAATACAGAACCAAGTATCATTTTGTGGTGCTAAGTAATTTGTATAGATTTTATTAATAAGCATTACGATATACACCCTTCTTTCAACAATAGACCCCCCACAACAAAATGACCCTCCAGTAACAACAGATCCACCCTAGTAACAACAGATCCACCCCAGCAACAATAGACACCTGTCAGCAACAACAGATCTCCCAGAAACCAGCATCAATAGACCCTCCAGCAGCCAGCAACAATAAACCCCTCTCTCATCAGTAGATCTATCCCAGCAACAATTGGCCCCCAGCAATGATAGATCCCCCATCAGCCAGCATCAATGGACCCTCCAGTAGCCAACAACAATAGACCCTTCCCATCAACAATAGATCTCCCAGCCTCCAGCACACCCCAGCCCCCTTTGCCATTACATACATTCAGTGCAGGAGGTGCCGGAACTGCGTTCCCCCAAGTTCCCGCTGAAAAGGAGCCCTGGTCTTTGGTGTTTATTGATGATGTGACAGAAGACAGAAGCAGTCGGATGAATTCTGCAGTATTTAGAGATATACTTTCATCCCAGATTTAGCCAAATGCAGCAAAGTTAATTGGATGGCGCTCAGTACAGATGGACAATGATCCAAAACACACTGCAAAAGCAACTCAGGAGCTTTTAAAGGAAAAGAAGTGGAATATTCTTCAATGGCCGAGTCAATCACCTGATCTCAACCCAATTGAGCATTTCACTTGCTGAAGGCAAAACTAAAGGCAGAAATGACCACAAACAAAGAACAACTGAAGACATCTGCAGTTAGGGCCTGGCAAAGCATCAGAAAGGAGGAAACCCATTCTTCGGTAATGTCCATGGGTTCCAGACTTCAGGAAGTCATTGCTAGTAAAGGATTCTCAACAAAATAATAAAAAGGAACATTTTATTTATGGTTACATTCATTTGTCCCATTACATTTGAGCCCCTTGAAATTGGGGAGCCGTGTATAAAAAAGGCTGCAGTTCTTAAAATTTGTACTTGATATTTATGATCAACCCCTTGAATTAAAGCTGAAAGTCTGAACTTCAAATTCATTTGGATTGTTTCATTTTAATTTTATTCTGGTGGCATACAGAGCCAAAAATATGAAAATTGTGCCTGTGTCCAAATATAGATGGACCTAACTGTATAACATGGAATGTAGGTGTGGGGTCCGGTATACGTCGAAGAGCCATAACATTCTGACAATTGATAGGTAAGTGAATAACATTGGTTCTCTCGTTACATTGGCATCTGAAAGTCAGTGGGATATATTAGGCAGCAAGTGAACATGTTGTCCCTGAAAGTTGATGTGTTGAAAGCATAAAAAATGGGCATCGCCGTCTGTTGTGTATGGGGCTGTGTAGCGGCAGAGCGGTCAGAATGCCCATGTTGACCACAGCCAAAAACGCCTACAATGGGCGCATGAGCCTCAAAACTGGAGCATGGAGCAATGAAAGAAGGTGGCCTGGTCCAATGAGTCATGTGGATGGTCAGGTGTGCCACTTACCTGGGGAAGAGATGGCACCAGGCTGTGTAATGGGAAGAAGACAAGCTGGCGGAGGCAGTGTGATGCTTTGGGCAATATTTTGCTGGGAAACCTTGGCTCCTGCCATTCATGTGGATGTTACTTGACATGTACCACCTACCTAACCATTTTTGCTGACCAAGTCTATCGCTATATGGAAACGGTATTCCCTGAGGGCAGTGGCCTCTTTCAACAGGATAATGTGCCCTGGCACACTGCAAACATGGTTCAAAAATTGTTTGAGGAACACAACGATGAGTTGGAGATGTTGACTTGTCCTCCAAATTCTCCAGATCTCAATTCAATTGAGCTTCTGTGAGATGTGCTGGTAAAAAAACAAGACTGATCCACAGAGGCCTTAAGTCCCAACTTACAGGACTGAAAGGATCTGCTAGTGACGGCTTGGTGCCAGATACCACCGCATACCTTCAGAGGTCTAGTGTGGTCCATGCCTGGGCGGGTCAGGGCTGTTCTGGGTAATCATAATGTTATGGCTGATCGGTGTATATCATCGAATGTACAAAGTTGTTTCCATTTGTGAAGCGATGTCCGGTATGTATTGTGTGGTTACCTTGTCCCGGGAATATGAGTGATCCGTGTGTCTATCCAGCCAGCAGTGTCTGTGACTTTCCATATCAGCGTCTATATATAAATCCGGTATCATGTCTCCTATTTAGAGGGCGGACTCACAGCCAGGACCTGAGCAGGCTATTCTGGGTGACACAAATACACAGCCAACTCCTGCACACTGACTCCATGGCTGAGTCTCTGCAATGAATTCCCTCCAATCCACCGATCCTCACTCATCATACACAGGAGGCTGTGGGAGGCCATAGTGGAGGACCAGTGTGGAGGACAAGTGAGGAGGACCAGTGTAGGGGACCATAGTGGAGGACCAGTGGGGAGGACCAGTGCAGGGGACCATAGTGGAGGACCAGTATGGAGAACAAGTGGGGAGGACCAGTGTGGAGGACCAGTGTAGGGGACCATAGTGGAGGACCAGTATGGAGAACAAGTGGGGAGGACCAGTGTAGGGGACCATAGTGGAGGACCAGTGGAGAGGACCAGTGCGGAGGACCAGTGTAGGGGACCATAGTGGAGGACCAGTATGGAGAACAAGTCCCCACTTGGAGGACCAGTGTGGAGGACCAGTGTAGGGGACCATAGTGGAGGACCAGTGGAGAGGACCAGTGCGGAGGACCAGTGGGGAGGACCAGTGTAGGGGACCATAGTGGAGGACCAGTGGAGAGGACCAGTGCGGAGGACCAGTGTAGGGGACCATAGTGGAGGACCAGTGTGGAGAACAAGTGAGGAGGACCAGTGTAGGGGACCATATTGGAGGACCACTGTGGAGGACCAGTGTAGGGGACCATAGTGGAGGACCAGTATGGAGAACAAGTGGGGAGGACCAGTGTAGGGGACCATAGTGGAGGACCAGTATGGAGAACAAGTGGGGAGGACCAGTGTAGGGGACCATAGTGGAGGACCAGTGTGGAGGACAAGTGAGGAGGACCAGTGGGGAGGACCAGTTTAGGGGACCATAGTGGAGGACCAGTGGAGAGGACCAGTGCGGAGGACCAGTGTAGGGGACCATAGTGGAGGACCAGTGTGGAGAACAAGTGAGGAGCACCAGTGTAGGGGACCATATTGGAGGACCAGTGTGGAGGACCAGTATGGAGAACAAGTGGGGAGGACCAGTGTAGGGGACCATAGTGGAGGACCAGTATGGAGAACAAGTGGGGAGGACCAGTGTAGGGGACCATAGTGGAGGATCAGTGTGGAGGACCAGTGCTGTTCAGTCCCTCAGGAGTGAGTTGTGTCATTAGTTTGGTTAAGCTTAGGATATCTGCCATAGGATTCTGTCTATTGTGAGGAAATGCACATGTCAGGTATGGGAGCCACCAGACTGTTATCACCATCCTGTCCTCACTAGGAAGATGTATGAGAACATGGGGTGTTCCAGCACTTCCCTGGTTGGATATTTGTTTTGGTTCACCAAGTTGTGAACGAAGGACAAGGAAAAGCCAGTAATGGCAGCTCTGATATTGGTGTCATGACAGGTCCTCTTTCAGGCAAGGCTTAGTGTTAGGGCAGTGTATCAGGTGGTTGAGTTTAATATCAGTATTGCTGCACTGAAGCATCATATGTGAAAAAATGTCAGCTCCATATGCAAGCTTGTGACATGGGTAATGTCCATCATTAGCAACAAAGTCTCCTCACCAAGCTATCGCCACATTCCAGAGGTCAAGAATCCATGCCGTGCAGCACAGTGTATTTCCTTTCCCTAGCTGATCACTCATCTACCCAGGACCAGCACACACCTCTGAGATATAAAAACATGCCATCACCTGTGGTCAGAGGCTAAGTACATTCTGTGATGGATTCATCTCCAACTCTGGGGGGGGGGGGGGGGGGGAGTTTTTGTATAATCTCTGGAGGTTGGAGCTGGAATGCAAGTCACCTGCTGATATTTTGGATTGATGGTGGAATATGTACAAGGAAGGTCTGACCACACCCATTGGTCCTAATACCAAAACCGCTCCCCTGGGGTCACTACCCTAAAAAATGCACAATGGGGTCCAAAAAGACCACCGACCCTAACCATCGACTAAGAATACCGTCTGCAACCATCGACCCAGACCACCGACCCTGACCACTGCCACGTGCCATTTCATTCCTCCTAAAAAATGCTGCTCAGGGGTTACCTGTGCCTCTGGACTCTGTGGTCCTCGTAATGGTCCTCCATACAGGGCAGGTTTATCTTTGTATTACTTTGTCAAGTCCTGGCTGTCAACTTCCAGAAAGACAACCACTCTGTACTGTGTGGCAGGCTGCTGAAGCTAGCTATGATTTGGCATGGACCTCGATAGAAGTTTCACATTGTGGTATACATGCAGCAAGTCTATGGAACCACAACATTGCCCTCATAAATGGAACAGCAGAAGAAAACAACTTTACTTTTGAATTTTCCGGTTGTTTCATTGGCTAGAAGAGTCCTTCAGAAACCTTCCAAAAATTGCCCATTGTGCTTCAGATGATGAGCACATTGGAGAGGTTCATGTGGATTCTGCACCTCCAAAAAAAAAGGCCCTGGTCCCAACTCAACAACTGTAATTAACATCTGGGCCTGATCTTGGAAAAATATTTTACTCCCCAAAAATTAAACTGTATTGATTGGCGGTTATATGTTATGTTGTCATTGTCCATCAGATTAGTGGTTAGATTAGAAGAATAGTGCTGGTAACTGGTTATAAGAAGCACACATCTGCTGTAATATTTGTATAGAGGTGAGAGGGTATCGGCACATGCAGAGAAGAGAGAAGACTGAGCAGGTGTTATTGGCAAGGAAGGGAATGAAGGGTTCCTGCCTGATCTCCATTCCTTTACTAAGTTCTACCAGGTAGAGGTGCAAGGATCTGCGGATGCAACCTTTGGGCAGAGGGTCTTACAGGTAGATGTGTGTGGTTCTAATCTATTGTGGTTTTCGTTATTGGCGGCCTGATGGCTTGTTGCCGTGTTGCCCAGTGCTTTAGGACATCTCCATCATGAAGATGTCCTGTGATAATGAAGAATATGAGATTTTTGGTTTAGATGAAAAATCCTTTTCTTGGATTACATATCGGGACCGAGTTATGCCTGGGAGGGGATTATTTTCATTTTTTTGCCAGCGTCCAGTGATGAATGGCAAGAAAAGGACTTTACAGCTAAGGCAAAAATTCCCATTATTAGCCTGAATTGGAGTCCAGGGAACTATCAAAGCATCCAGTGCCAGTGCTAGAAGATGCTTGGTGCTGGTCACAAATGATAACTTGTTGAAAATGGAAGCCAAGATGTCTACATCTGGTGGCCCCATATCTGTTGGAATCATTCTCTCTGGTGACGGCTGAGGAAATCTGCTTGCCAACTGTCTAATCCTGGAATGTGAACCCTAACCAAGATCCACCCAGGACAGAATCAGACTTACTTACCTGACTCCTGGTACCCCCTTGATGACTGTATAGGCCACTGCTGTAGTCTTGACTGATTGTGCCTTGATCAGATGTCCCTGAAGAAAGGGGGCGTGTCCAGTGGTGCAGAGCTAGTTTCCACCAAGCTATGGAGTTCCTTTGCTGACTGGAGAGAAGCACAGGAATACTGAGAGAAGGAGCTTGTTGTGTTGAAGAAGCCTTGATTGGAACTGAGTGAAAGGTAAAGCCTTGAATGAGGCCACCATAAGGCCCGAGACCCTCATGGATGTCTTTTTGATCTGAAGGTCTGAGCATGGGATCTTAGGGAGGCAAGCTTTGTTTGCCGGGAAAAAAAAACGTTTTGCCTGGGCCGTGTCTAGGAAGAAGCATTCCTAAATGAAGAGAAGGCTGGGGGGCAGACTGAAAGACTGAAGGTGGATTATCCAGCTAGAGAGAAGAATCTTGCAGAAAAAGCTGGTCTAGGTACCCTGTGACCTGAAGTGGACAAGTAACTTTGTGATTACTCCAGGTGCAGAGGATTAGCCAAATTGCCGTGTAACAAATTGGAAATGCTTGTACTCTACTGCGAAGCACAGCTGATGAGGTGGGTAAATGGGAATATGTAAGTAGACAACTTGAATGTCTACTGATGCCAAATATTCCCCTTGTCTCAGAGGGACAATTACAGACCTTGCAGATTTCATACAAAACTTTGGAACACAGGAGTACTTGTTTAGGGATTTAAGTTTCAGGACAGGACAAATACCCCTGTTGGGTTTTCAAACCATGAACAGGTTTGAATACAAACCTTTGAACCCGTCCTCTAGCGGGACCGGAACAACCACTTTCTGGAACAAGAGATGGTTCAGGTCGGTCTGAAAATCTGTTCTTGGGCAGATGTTGGCTGGTTTGAGAGAAGAAAACAAGGTGGTGTTTGAAACTCTTTATTTGCACCCTTTTGAGGCCACCAACGGAACCCTCAGGTCTGGGACCCAGAGGAATGGAAATTAAGGAGAATTCATAATAAAATGAAGGGAAAAATAATGAAAACTGGCTAAGCATAGAAAACTTCTGCATATGGTAGAAGAGATCCATCACCTGAGGACACTAGTCAAAAAAAAAAAAACGAGGACTCGGAGTGGGGTGGGGTTATAGGGTATGCCTGGAGGGTGGCCAGCAAAGCTTTTGCCGGTGTCCTGAAAGTAGCAACCTAAAACCCAGGGTCTATGAATATCAAGCCTGTGTCCAGTGCAATTAAGATATCCCTATTCCTGACACAAATTTACACTGGAATCCTGGGAAACAATCCTCATGACACCAATTTGTGTTCCTGAGACCCATGAAGTGAGTACAGACTATGAATATGCAGCATGTGGGTGTTAGGTGGTGACAGCACAACCCCAACGTCCACACCCAATTGTACAGGTTTCTACAGCAATCCATACAACAAACTATACAGCCCCTACACCCAACCATACAGCTCCCTACATCCAGCCACAAAGCCCCTACACTTAACCGTACAGCTCCCTACATCCAGCCACAAAGTCCCTACACTTTACTGTACAGCTCCCTACATCCAGCCACAAAGCCCCTACACCTAACTGTACAGTCCCCTACAGCAAACCATACAGATGGCTACACCCACCAGTAAAATCCCTCTCACCCCCAAGCATACAGCCCCCTACACGCACCAGTACAACCCCCTTACAACAAATCGTACAGATCTCTTTCATCTCTCTGTCACTCACCAGCTTGCTGGCATTTCCAGCGGAGGTCATGATTCCTGGAAGGAATAAGGACGTTGGCAGTGGTCTTTGCCTCCATGTAGGCTTGCAAGGTGGCCAGGTCACCAGTGAAGACGGCTTGGTGGAAGAGGGGGTCAGTACACACGGAGGTCAGTTGGGGAGGAGCTTTCACTAAACGGTGAGCATTCACTGAGGGCCTCAGAGCTACCCTGCTAAGTTTTTTCCTTTTCTCCCACCTTTCCTGCTCCTCTGCCTCCAGCTGCAGAGAACGTAAAGCTCCATTCGAGAAGGGGAAAGAGAGCGACATTATGGGAGGGCTTCAGAAAGTGGTCACTTCTTATCCAATCCACCCAGATCTCACTAAAGTGTGAATATATTTACTATGGATCTTTCTGGCCACTAGCCACACCTGTCTATCCTCTGCACACCATGTCTGGCCACTAGTCACACCTGTCTATCCTCTGACCTGCCACTAGTCACACCTGTCTATCCTCTGACCTGCCACTAGTCACACCTGTCTATCCTCTGCCACTAGTCACACCTGTCTATCCTCTGCCACTAGTCACACCTGTCTATCCTCTGCACACCATGTCTGGCCACTAGTCACACCATGGTTACTATTCCAGGCCACTAGTCACACCTGTCTATCCTCTGTCCTGCCACTAGTCACACCTGTCTATCCTCTGTCCTGCCACTAGTCACACCTGTCTATCCTCTGACCTGCCACTAGTCACACCTGTCTATCCTCTGACCTGCCACTAGTCACACCTGTCTATCCTCTGACCTGCCACTAGTCACACCTGTCTATCCTCTGCCACTAGTCACACCTGTCTATCCTCTGTCCTGCCACTAGTCACACCTGTCTATCCTCTGCCACTAGTCACACCTGTCTATCCTCTGCACACCATGTCTGGCCACTAGTCACACCATGGTTACTATTCCAGGCCACTAGTCACACCTGTCTATCCTCTGACCTGCCACTAGTCACACCTGTCTATCCTCTGACCTGCCACTAGTCACACCTGTCTATCCTCTGCCACTAGTCACACCTGTCTATCCTCTGCACACCATGTCTGGCCACTAGTCACACCTGTCTATCCTCTGACCTGCCACTAGTCACACCTGTCTATCCTCTGCCACTAGTCACACCTGTCTATCCTCTGCCACTAGTCACACCTGTCTATCCTCTGCACACCATGTCTGGCCACTAGTCACACCATGGTTACTATTCCAGGCCACTAGTCACACCTGTCTATCCTCTGTCCTGCCACTAGTCACACCTGTCTATCCTCTGTCCTGCCACTAGTCACACCTGTCTATCCTCTGACCTGCCACTAGTCACACCTGTCTATCCTCTGACCTGCCACTAGTCACACCTGTCTATCCTCTGACCTGCCACTAGTCACACCTGTCTATCCTCTGACCTGCCACTAGTCACACCTGTCTATCCTGTTACAAATTCCTGCCCGCTCAACACTATTGCCACCTCCACGACTGAGTCCCACTTACACCCCGGTGACTGTCCCGTCTCTATGGTCTCTGGTTGTGTTGATCACAGCTCAGTGTCCGGCCTCCAGCTCGGTCAGCTCCTCGGTGTGCATTGCTCCAGGTTATAAATATCCCAGGAATGTCCTGTGTCATGGTGTCCCCCGCACACGCTCACAATGCTCCCTCTGCTCACAGAGGTCACTATCTTCCAGGACAGGCTACACTGAACAATTCCACTTTCTAGAAGGGGTCAGGAACAGCATCCTTCTCAAATGCCAATGGTCGTAATACAAGGCTATGAGTAAGCCAACTCCATTAAAAGGAAAAAATGTGCCATTGATGAAGAAAAGGGTCCAGACTGAACTATTCCCAGGAAGCACCACATTCACTCGTAGACCCGTAACTCATGAAGGTCGACAATCTCTGAAGAATGATTATCACTATTTCAGGTCTATTAGAATATCTGAAGGGAGAATAATCCTCGGGATGGTAAATAGGTGGATGAAGGGAGCTTGTTGGCTGGAGATCAGATGAAGATCCCCCATAAGCTCCAGATGTCTCCTTCTCAGAATGTTTAAAAACTATTTCCTCCCTCATTTCATACCAAATGGATTGTAAATATCCCCCGGAGGGAACAACTCAAAGAATGCCGACACCAACAGGCTCCAAATTTCATAGAGGGAGGGAAGGCCTGTGTCTGGGGTTGTCCCTCAGTGTCTGTGGGGACAGGCCTTAAGCGTTTGCGGGGGGGGGGGTTAGGTCTCAGTGTCATTAAGAAATAATTTGAGGGCTGCACTTCCAAAAATCCTTTTATTGAAGCTTCATATGACAAGTGATATGGATAAGGATAAAGGAAGGCCCGTAGACGTGGTGTATCTGGATTTTACAAAAGCATTTGACACAGTTCCCCATAAATGTTTACTGTACAAAATAAGGTGCGTTGGCATGGACCATAGGGTGAGTACATGGATTGAAAACTGGCTACAAGGGCGAGTTCAGAGGGTGGTGATAAATGGGGAGTACTCAGAATGGTCAGGGGTGGGTAGTGGGGTCCCCCAGGGTTCTGTGCTGGGACCAATCCTATTTAATTTGTTCATAAACGATCTGGAGGATGGGATAAACAGTTCAATCTCTGTATTTGTGGACGATACTAAGCTAAGCAGGGCAATAACTTCTCCGCAGGATGTGGAAACCTTGCAAAAAGACCTGAACAAATTAATGGGGGAGGGGCGACTACATGGCAAATGAGGTTCAATGTAGAAAAATGTAAAATAATGGATTTGGGTGGTAAAAATATGAATGCAATCTATAGACTGGGGGGAGAACCTCTGGGGGAATCTAGGATGGAAAAAGGACCTGGGGGTCCTAGTAGATGATAGGCTCAGCAATGACATGCAATGCCAAGCTGCTGCTAATAAAGCAAACAGAATATTGGCATTAAAAGGGGATCAACTCCAGAGATAAAACGATAATTCTCCCGCTCTACAAGACTCTGGTCCGGCCGCACCTGGAGTATGCTGTCCAGTTCTGGGCACCAGTCCTCAGGAAGGATGTACTGGAAATGGAGCGACTACAAAGAAGGGCAACAAAGCTAATAAAGGGTCTGGAGGATCTTAGTTATGAGGAAAGGTTGTGAGCTCTGAACTTATTCTCTCTGGAGAAGAGACGCTTGAGAGGGGATATGATTTCATTATATAAATACCGGACTGGTGACCCCACAATATATAAATACCGGACTGGTGACCCCACAATATATAAATACCGGACTGGTGACCCCACAATATACAAATACCGGACTGGTGACCCCACAATATACAAATACCGGACTGGTGACCCCACAATATATAAATACCGGACTGGTGACCCCACAATATATAAATACCGGACTGGTGACCCCACAATATACAAATACCGGACTGGTGACCCCACAATATATAAATACCGGACTGGTGACCCCACAATATATAAATACCGGACTGGTGACCCCACAATATACAAATACCGGACTGGTGACCCTTCAATAGAAATAAAACTTTTTCGCAGAAGAGAGTTTAATAAGACTCGTGGCCACTCATTACAATTAGAAGAAAAGAGGTTTAACCTTAAACTACGTAGAGGGTTCTTTACTGTAAGAGCGGCAAGGATGTGGAATTCCCTTCCACAGGCGGTGGTCTCAGCGGGGAGCATTGATAGCTTCAAGAAACTATTAGATAATCACCTGAATGACCGCAA